>NW_024607939.1:0-42690 GCF_018296145.1 Oncorhynchus tshawytscha
GTGTGTAGTGTGTTTCTCAGTGTGTAGTGTGTGTTTCTCAGTGTGTAGTGTGTTTCTCAGTGTGTAGTGTGTGTTTGTGTAGTGTGTTTGTGTAGTGTGTTTTATGTAGTGTGTTTTGTTTTGATAGTTTTAGTTTTCATCCTCCATTATTTTCACTATGAGAATATAATTCTTCATACTTCTGCACTTCAGATCACATCATTCTACTGATTGTTTTATGATCGTACTGTAGCCTCTCTGTAGTGGAGGTCAGGGAGTCCACAGTCATTTATATGTCTTATTTCAGGCTCCTATTTCATCATTTTATTGCTGTAATCCATTGATGTTTTTAGGGCCTCGACCCCCATTGTTATAAAAACCTTCACAGGTGGCTTCCCTTCCATTGTTATAATCAGAAGTTTCCAGGTGGCTTCCCTGCCATTGTTATATTCAGAAGTTTACAGGTGGCTTCCCTTCCATTGTTATATTCAGAAGTTTACAGGTGGCTTCCCTTCCATTGTTATGTTCAGAAGTTTACAGGTGGCTTCCCTTCCATTGTTATATTCAGAAGTTTACAGGTGGCTTCCCTTCCATTGTTATGTTCAGAAGTTTACAGGTGGCTTCCCTTCCATTGTTATAATCAGAAGTTTACAGGTGGCTTCCCTTCCATTGTTATGTTCAGAAGTTTACAGGTGGCTTCCCTTCCATTGTTATATTCAGAAGTTTACAGGTGGCTTCCCTTCCATTGTTATATTCAGAAGTTTACAGGTGGCTTCCCTTCCATTGGTATATTCAGAAGTTTACAGGTGGCTTCCCTTCCATTGTTATATTCAGAAGTTTACAGGTGGCTTCCCTTCCATTGTTATATTCAGAAGTTTACAGGTGGCTTCCCTTCCATTGTTATGTTCAGAAGTTTACAGGTGGCTTCCCTGCCATTGTTATATTCAGAAGTTTACAGGTGGCTTCCCTTCCATTGTTATGTTCAGAAGTTTACAGGTGGCTTCCCTTCCATTGTTATATTCAGAAGTTTACAGGTGGCTTCCCTGCCATTGTTATAATCAGAAGTTTACAGGTGGCTTCCCTGCCATTGTTATAATCAGAAGTTTACAGGTGGCTTCCCTGCCATTGTTATAATCAGAAGTTTACAGGTGGCTTCCCTGCCATTGTTATAATCAGAAGTTTACAGGTGGCTTCCCTTCCATTGTTATATTCAGAAGTTTACAGGTGGCTTCCCTGCCATTGTTATAATCAGAAGTTTACAGGTGGCTTCCCTTCCATTGTCATATTCAGAAGTTTACAGGTGGCTTCCCTTCCATTGTTATAATCAGAAGTTTACAGGTGGCTTCCCTTCCATTGTTATGTTCAGAAGTTTACAGGTGGCTTCCCTTCCATTGTTATATTCAGAAGTTTACAGGTGGCTTCCCTTCCATTGTTATATTCAGACGTTTACAGGTGGCTTCCCTGCCATTGTTATATTCAGAAGTTTACAGGTGGCTTCCCTGCCATTGTTATAATCAGAAGTTTACAGGTGGCTTCCCTTCCATTGTTATATTCAGAAGTTTACAGGTGGCTTCCCTGCCATTGTTATAATCAGAAGTTTACAGGTGGCTTCCCTTCCATTGTTATATTCAGAAGTTTACAGGTGGCTTCCCTGCCATTGTTATAATCAGAAGTTTACAGGTGGCTTCCCTTCCATTGTTATATTCAGAAGTTTACAGGTGGCTTCCCTGCCATTGTTATAATCAGAAGTTTACAGGTGGCTTCCCTTCCATTGTTATATTCAGAAGTTTACAGGTGGCTTCCCTGCCATTGTTATAATCAGAAGTTTACAGGTGGCTTCCCTTCCATTGTTATAATCAGAAGTTTACAGGTGGCTTCCCTTCCATTGTTATATTCAGAAGTTTACAGGTGGCTTCCCTTCCATTGTTATAATCAGAAGTTCACAGGTGGCTTCCCTTCCATTGTTATGTTCAGAAGTTTATAGGTGGCTTCCCTTCCATTGTTATATTCAGGCTTCCCTTCAGGTTCACTGGAGGAGAGGTCTGCTATTGGTCTCTTCAATGTGTGTGATTCATTTTGGAGCATATCAGTGTTGATCAATGCATAGTTCATGGTTCTCTATATTATCCAGAATATTTGTTCTGCAGTCATCAGCTCATCTTACGGTTAATTCATGGGACAAGCAGTGCCTACCATGCTGCCACTGGCCACGTCATTTCCCACAGGTCCTTATAGGTACACACACACACATGCTCACAAACACACACAAGTTCACAAACACACATGCTCACAAAAACACATGCTCACACACACACATGCTCACACACACTCTCTCTCTCACTCACACATACACATCCTTTTATTTTGTGATTCCTATGAGGGGTGATAAATGGCTTAAATGACAGCCATCTCATTGAAGCCACAGAGGTTCATGGTTGACCACAGTACTGCAGGCATTTTTGCAGAAAACAGGATTCCCCATTTTAGAGAATGGAAAAATGGCAATCTTCGTGGTGAATTTCCATGTAAATAAAACATTTTTTGGAAGAAAATCATGGTACAAGTAACTGCTTCTAATACATCAGATGTATGTCCTTAAACCGATTATTTTAAAATCACAAACAGAAGAAGTTATTTGGATACTTTAGTTGATACTGGCAGCCTGTAGTACCCAGGTAAGCCTTCAATTTGAGTGACTCAGTGAGAGCAGGCAGAACTGAGCTAGCAATGCAATGTCACTTCCTGGAGTAGGTCAAACTGCACATGTTCTGTCTCCATGACATGCTATTTTACAGACTTCATTTGGCTTCAATGCACTATTAAGTCTCAGCTTTACATGCAGATGAAGCCTACATCATTTCCTGCATGGTGGCTGGCTAGCTACAGTGGTCGCTCCACTAAAAGTTTTGCATTGATGCTGCGGGACTTAGAGGTAATTTGTGGTTTAGTACGGTACTCAGTGTCAACACTTCATTGCTCCAGACCAGCATAAGGGGGAGTTAGAGTGCTGATTATGCTTTTGGTCCTAAACCTAAAAGGAAACTGATAATTGTGCACGACTTCAGTATTACTTACTAAAACTGATGTTACACTAAGGTTTTTATTATTTTATTTTGTTGGGATTATTTTGCTGTTACTGTAGTACTGTAGCCCACTCCCGACCAGTCATGTTGTACAGCACCTGAGTGGCGCAACTGTCTAACACACAGCAGTGCAAGCTGTGTTGCTACAGATGCTGGTTCGATACCCGTGCTGCCCTCGACTGGTCGGGCACATGAGATTACCTTATATTTTTGGTTTCCCTCCCTCTAAAAACAGAAATATATCATTCTAAACAAAACAAATGCTTTATTTACAAATTAGTAACAATGTCTCACCCCATTTTCAAGCATGGCCTTTTTCTCGCTCATTTTACGTTATTTGAAAATGAAATCATCTCCAAAATATATATATTTTTTTAACAAAGCGATTATTATTATTATTAATTTAGAATTATATAAAAGCTCCTTGGATATTCTCACAGATATATTTTTAACCCTGTTATTAGCAGGACAATATATATTGGTCATATTGGTCATGGCTCTCGAGTGGCGCACAATTGGATTGCCTTGCAGTTCTCCAGCTTATCCACTGAAATCGTGTAAGGTTCAAGGCACGAGGGCAGGGGGCACGAGATGGGCACTGAAGATGGACCTAGCCCATGAGTAGCACAGAGCAATACTTCTTAAGGATTGGACCCTTTTTTTAAATGTTGCCTAAGCTACCGCCTGTAGCTCAGGTATTGAAGCAAGGATATGCATATTCCTGATACCAGTTGGCACAGCGTTTTACTCCCTCTAAAAACAGAAATAAATGTTTTGGCCTTTACAAATATTATTTTGGCCTTTATTCAGATTACAATCGATCACTTTCGTTTTTTTATTTTGTTATATACACTGCTCCAAAAAATAAAGGGAACACTTAAACAACACAATGTAACTCCAAGTCAATCACACTTCTGTGAAATCACACTGTCCACTTAGGAAGCAACACTGATTGACAATAAATTTCACATGCTGTTGTGCAAATGGAATAGACAACAGGTGGAAATTATAGAGAATTAGCAAGACACCCCCAATAAAGGAGTGGTTCTGCAGGTGGTGACCACAGACCACTTCTCAGTTCCTATGCTTCCTGGCTGATGTTTTGGTCACTTTTGAATGCTGGCGGTGCTTTCACTCTAGTGGTAGCATGAGACGGAGTCTACAACCCACACAAGTGGCTCAGGTATTGCAGCTCATCCAGGATGGCACATCAATGTGAGCTGTGGCAAGAAGATTTGTTGTGTCTGTCAGCGTAGTGTCCAGAGCATGGAGGCGCTACCAGGAGACAGGCCTGTACATCAGGAGACGTGGAGGAGGCCGTAGGAGGGCAACAACACAGCAGCAGGACCGCTACCTCCGCCTTTGTGCAAGGAGGAGCACTGCCAGAGCCCTGCAAAATGACCTCCAGCAGGCCACAAATGTGCATGTGTCTGCTCAAACGGTCAGAAACAGACTCCATGAGGGTGGTATGAGGGCCCGACGTCCACAGGTGGGGGTTGTGCTTACAGCCCAACACCATGCAGGACGTTTGGCATTTGCCAGAGAACACCAAGATTGGCAAATTCGCCACTGGCGCCCTGTGCTCTTCACAGATGAAAGCAGGTTCACACTGAGCACATGTGACAGATGTGACAGTCTGGAGACGCCGTGGAGAACGTTCTGCTGCCTGCAACATCCTCCAGCATGACCGGTTTGGCGGTGGGTCAGTCATGGTGTGGGGTGGAATTTCTTTGGGGGGCCGCACAGCCCTCCATGTGCTCGCCAGAGGTAGCCTGACTGCCATTAGGTACCGAGATGAGATCCTCAGACCCCCTGTGAGACCATATGCTGGAGCGGTTGGCCCTGGGTTCCTCCTAATGCAAGACAATGCTAGACCTCATGTGGCTGGAGTGTGTCAGCAGTTCCTGCAAGAGGAAGGCATTGATGCTATGGACTGGCCCGCCCGTTCCCCAGACCTGAATCCAATTGAGCACATCTGGGACATCATGTCTCGCTCCATCCACCAACGCCACGTTGCACCACAGACTGTCCAGGAGTTGGCGGATGCTTTAGTCCAGGTCTGGGAGGAGATCCCTCAGGAAACCATCTGCCACCTCATCAGGAGCATGCCCAGGCATTGTAGGGAGGTCATACAGGCACGTGGAGGCCACACACATTACTGAGCCTCATTTTGACTTGTTTTAAGGACATTACATCAAAGTTGGATTAGCCTGTAGTGTGGTTTTCCACTTTAATTTTGAGTGTGACTCCAAATCCAGACCTCCATGGGTTGATAAATTTGATTTCCATTCATAATTTTTGTGTGATTTTGTTGTCAGCACATTCAACTATGTAAAGAAAAAAGTATTTAATAAGAATATTTCATTCATTCAGATCTAGGATGTGTTATTTTAGTGTTCCCTTTATTTTTTTGAGCAGTGTATTATCAAATGTACATGTAAATATACAGATGAGTGACGGCCGAGCGACATAGACAAGATGCACTAGATGGTATAGAGTACAGTAAATACATATGAGATCAGTGTGTAGGGTATGTAAACATTACATAAAGTGGCATTGTTTAAAGTGACTAGAGATACACTTATTGCATCCAATTATTAATTTTTAAAGTGGCTAGAGATGAGTCAGTATGTTGGCAGCAGCCACTCAATGTTAGTGATGGCTGTTTAACAGTCTGATGGCCTTGAGATAGAAGCTGTTTTTCAGTCTCTCTGTCCCAGCTTTGATGCACCTGTACTGACCTCGCCTTCTGGATCATAACGGGGTGAACATGCAGTGGCTCGGGTGGTTGTTGTCCTAGATAATCTTTATGGCCTTCTGGTGACATCAGGTGATGTAGGTGTCCTGGAGGGCAGGTAATTTCCCCCCGGTGATGCGTTGTGCAGACCTCACTACCCTCTGGAGAGACTTACGGTTGTGGGCGGAGCAGTTGCCATACCAGGCGGTGATACAGCCCGACAGGATGCTCTCGATTGTGCATCTGTAAAAGTTTGTGAGTGTTTTCGTTGACAAGCCAAATTTCTTCAACCTCCTGAGGTTGCACCTTCTTCACCACGCTGTCTGTGTGGGTGGACCATTTCAGTTTGTCCGTGATTTGTACACCGAGGAACTTAAAACTTTCCACCTTCTCCTCTGCCGTCCCGTCGATGTGGATAGGGGGGTGGTCCCTCTGCTCTTTCCTGAAGTCCACGATCATCTCCTTTGTTTTGTTGACGTTGAGTGGGAGATATTTTCCTGACACCACACTCCGAGGGTCCTCTCCTCCTCCCTGTAGACCATCTCGTTGTTGTTGGTAATCAAGCCTACCACTATAGTGTCATCTGCAAACTTGATGATTGAGTTGGAGGCGTACATGGCCACCCAGTCATGGGTGAACAGGGAGTACAGGAGAGGGCTGAGAACGCACCCTTGTGGGGCATCAGTGTTGAGGATCAGCAGGGTGGAGATGTTGTTTCCTACCCTCACCACCTGGGGGCAGCCCATCAGAAAGTCCAGGACCAGTTGCACAGGGCAGGATCGAGACCCAGGGTCTCGAGCTTAATGACGAGTTTGGAGGGTTCTATGGTGTTAAATGCTGAGCTGTAGTTGATGAACAGCATTCTTACATAGGTATTCCTCTTGTCCAGATAGGATAGGGCAGTGTTCAGTGTGATTGTGATTGAGTCGTCTGTGGACCTATTGGGGCGGTAAGCAATTGGAGTGGGTCTAGGATATCAGGTTGGGTGGAGGTGATATGATCCATGACTAGTCTCTCAAAGCACTTCATGATGACAGAAGTGAGCTCTATGGGGCGATAGTCATTTAGCTCAGTTACCTCAGCTTTCTTGGGAACAGGAACAATGGTGGCCCTCTGGAAGCATGTGGGAACAGCAGACTGGGATAGGGACTGATTGAATATGTCCGTAAACACACCAGCCACCTGGTCTGCGCTCTGAGGACACGTCTGTGGATGCCGTCTGGGCCGGCAGCCTTGCGAGGGTTAACACGTTTAAATGTTTTACTCACGTTGGCCACAGTGAAGGAGAGCCCACATGTTTTGGTAGCGGGCCGTGTCAGTGGCACTGTTTTGTCCTCAAACACAGTGCCACTGCTGCTATGGTGACCAGTGAGCTGAGATGAGGTGGGGCTTTACCTAGCAAAGACTTTCAGTGTTGCCCTAATGCTGCCATCAATCCACAGTTTCTGGTTAGGGAAGGTTTTAATAGTCACAATGGGTACAACGTCACCGATGCAATTACTAAGAAAATCACTCACCGAGTCAGCGCATACATCAATGTTGTTGTCTTAGGTTATATCCCAGTCCACATGATCGAAGCAATCATGAAGCGTGGAATCCGATTGGTCGGACCAGTGTTGAACAGAACTGAGCACGGGCGTTTCCTGTTTCAGTTTCTGTCTATAGGCTGGGAGCAACAAAATGGAGTCATGGTCAGATTTGCCAAAAGGAGGGTGGGGGAGGGCTTTGTATGTGTCGCGGAAGTTAGAGTAGCAATGATCCAGAATGCTGCCAGCTCGAGTTGTGCATTCGATATGCTGATAAAATTTAGCGAGCCTTGTTTTCAGATTAGCTTTGTTAAAATCCCCAGCTACAATAAATGCAGCCTCAGGATTTATGGTTTCCAGTTTACATAAAGTCCAGTGAGGTTCTTTCAGGGCCGTTGAGGTATCTGCTTGGGGTGGATATACACCGCTGTGAATTATTTTGGTAGAGAATGGGGTCGGCCTTTGATTGTAAGAAATTCTAGGTCAGGTGTACAGAAGGACTTGAGTTCCTGTATGTTGTTATGATTACACCATGAGTCATTAGTCATAAGGCATACACCCCCGCCCTTCTTCTTACCAGAGAGATGCTTGTTTCTGTCGGCGCGATGCGTGAAGAAACCGGGTGGCTGTACCGATTTCTGATAATGTTCCCGAGTGAGCCATGTTTCCGTGAAACAGAAAATGTTACAATCTCTGATGTCTCTCTGGAAGGCAACCCTTACTCAAATTTCGTCTACCTTGTTGTCAAGGGACTGGACATTGGAGCGTAGTATACTCTGGAGCGGAGAGCGATGTGCCCGCCTACGCAGCCTGACCAAAAGACCGCTCCGTCTAACCCTTCTGTTGTTTTGGGTCGCCTACTGGGATCAGATCCATTGTCCTGGAAACACCATTAAACACTCTGCTACATAGTCTACTACTGTAGACACCTCATAATGTACTGCACCATTAAACACTCTGCTACATAGTCTACTACTGTAGACACCTCATAATGTACTGCACCATTAAACACTCTGCTACATAGTCTACTACTGTAGACACCTCATAATGTACTGCACCATTAAACACTCTGTTACATAGTCTACTACTGTAGACACTACTGCATAGTCTGCACCATAGAACCATAGCACTACTGTTACATAGTCTACTACTGTTACATAGTCTACTACTGTTACATAGTCTACTACACCTCAGTAAAGACTCTGACTACTGTAACCCCCTGTTACATAGTCTACTACATTAAACACTCTGTTTTACATAGTCTACTACTGTAGATTTGTTTCATAATGTACTGCACCATTAAACACTCTGCTACATAGTCTACTACTTTTAACACCTCATTAATTCACTGTATTTTGTGTTTGTTCCTTCATTCATCATTCGTTAGTCAATCATCTGTTTGTTACATTGTTATTTTGTTTGTCAGTCACTACATTCAGCACGTCCATTCATTCATTCATTGTTTCTACTGTTGAATGTAACACTGACTTGAACAAACAGAGACAGTTTGTAGCTTTTAGGAACCTTTGATTATTCAGTGTTTTTTACTCCACTTGATGGGAAATGAGATAAAGCACCAATATATTTCTATGTGTTTGATACATTCCATTCTAGACATTACTATAAGTAGTCCTCCCTCACCAGCCTCCACTGGTGCTGTCAGTAAACTCAGTACCTGTCTCATCAGCATGTACCACTGTCACTAGACACACAGAGCTGAGATGGAGGGATAGATGGAGAGAGAGAGATGGAGAGAGAGATGGAGAGATAGATAGAGGAGAGAGAGAGTGAGAGAGAGATGGAGGGAGAGAGAGATGGAGGAGAGAGAGAGATGAAGACAGAAGAGATGGAGGGAGAGGGAGATGAAGGGAGACAGCCTGGAGTCTGAGAGAGATGGAGGGAGAGAGAGATGAAGGGGAGAGAGAGATGGATGGAGAGAGAGATGAAGGGAGAGAGAGATGGAGGGAGAAAGAGATGGAGGGACAGATGAAGGGAGAGAGAGATGGACTGAGAGATGGAGGAAGATGAAGAGTGATTGGATGGAGAGGAGATGAAGGAAGAGAGAGATGGAGGGAGAGAGAGATGAAGGGAGAGAGAGATGGAGGGGAGAGAGATGAAGAGAAATAGGGAAGTAGAGATGGAGGTTGTAACACTCTGCAGAATGAGATGATGTGTTTCTGTGAGATGAAGAGAGAGATGGAGGGCAGAGATGAAGAGAGAGAGAGGATGGCAGAGAGATGAAGGGTAGAGAGAATGGAGGGAACTAGGGAACTACAGTGGTGTAAGACTGCAAAGAGTCTGATGAATGAGAATGTGGGAGGGCAGAGAGGAGAACATAAAGTACATGACGTTTATATTTAAGTAGGAACAAAGATGTATTGGTTAAGAGGAAGAACTGTCAGAGAAAGTTGTAGAGGGTTTGAAACACAACATTATATCAGGAACCATAGTTGTAAGACACCTGGACCAACCAGAGAGAGGAGGGAACACAACATTATAACTCAGGTTGTAACCTATAGAGAGACCTGGACCAACCTGGAGAGAACACAACATTATATCAGGACCTATAGACACCTAGAGAGAACACAACATTATAGCAGGACCTATAGACACCTGGACCAACCTGGAGAGAACACAACATTATATCAGGACCTATAGACACCTGGACCAACCTGGAGAGAACACAACATTATATCAGGACCTATAGACACCTGGACCAACCTGGAGAGAACACAGCATTATATCAGGACCTATAGACACCTGGACCAACCTGGAGAGAACACAACAAGATGAGGATCCTGCTGATAGTCATCCTCCTATCCTTCATGACAGGTAATAAGCTTGTTATAACTCTCTATAACAATGTAATAGGTAGGTTTCTTATAAAGGCTGCTACTACAGAACTCTGTACTGGTACCACCTGTATATAGCCTCCACATTGACTCTGTACTGGTACCACCTGTATATAGCCTCCACGCTGACTCTGTACCGGTACCACATGTATCTAGCCTCCACATTGACTCTGTAGCGGTACCACCTGTATATAGCCTCCACATTGACTCTGTACCGGTACCACCTGTATCTAGCCTCCACATTGACTCTGTACTGCTACCACATGTATCTAGCCTCCACATTGACTCTGTACCGGTACCACCTGTATATAGCCTCCACATTGACTCTGTACTGGTACCACCTGTATCTAGCCTCCACATTGACTCTGTACCGGTACCACCTATATATAGCCTCCACATTGACTCTGTACTGGTACCACCTGTATATAGCCTCCACATTGACTCTGTACTAGTACCACCTGTATATAGCCTCCACATTGTCTCTGTAACGGTACCACCTCTATATAGCCTCCACATTGACTCTGTAATGGTACCACCTGTATATAGCCTCCACATTGACTCTGTACTGGTACCACCTCTATATAGCCTCCACATTGACTCTGTAACGATACCACCTGTATATAACCTCCACATTGACTCTGTAACGGTACCACCTCTATATAGCCTCCACATTGACTCTGTACTGGTCCCACCTGTATCTAGCCTCCACATTGACTATGTACTGGTACCACCTGTATATAGCCTCCACATTGACTCTGTACTGGTACCCCCTGTATATAGCCTCCACATTGACTCTGTACCGGTACCCCTGTATATAGCCTCTACATTGACTCTGTACTGGTACCACATGTATATAGCCTCCACATTGACTCTGTAACTGTACCACCTGTATATAGCCTCCACATTGACTCTGTTGTGGTACCACCTGTATATAGCCTCCACATTGACTCTGTACTGGTACCACCTGTATATAGCCTCCACATTGACTCTGTACCGGTACCACATGTATCTAGCCTCCACATTGACTCTGTACCGGTACCACCTGTATATAGCCTCCACATTGACTCTGTACCGGTACCTCCTGTATATAGCCTCCACATTGACTCTGTACCGGTACCACCTGTATATAACCTCCACATTGACTCTGTACTGCTACCACATGTATCTAGCCTCCACATTGACTCTGTACTGCTACCACATGTATCTAGCCTCCACATTGACTCTGTACTGCTACCACATGTATCTAGCCTCCACATTGACTCTGTACTGGTACCACCTGTATATAGCCTCCACATTGACTCTGTACCGGTACCACCTGTATATAACCTCCACATTGACTCTGTACTGCTACCACATGTATCTAGCCTCCACAAATGACTCTGTACTGGTACCACCTGTATATAGCCTCCACATTGACTCTGTACCGGTACCCCCTGTATATAGCCTCCACATTGACTCTGTACCGGTACCCCCTGTATATAGCCTCCACATTGACTCTGTACTGGTACCACCTGTATATAGCCTCCACATTGTCTCTGTAATGGTACCACCTGTATCTAGCCTCCACATTGACTCTGTACTAGTACCACCTGTATATAGCCTCCACATTGTCTCTGTAACGGTACCACCTCTATATAGCCTCCACATTGACTCTGTACTGGTACCACCTGTATATAGCCTCCACATTGACTCTGTACCAGTACCACCTGTATATAGCCTCCACATTGACTCTGTACTGGTACCCCTGTATCTAGCCTCCACATTGACTCTGTACTGGTACCACCTGTATCTAGCCTCCACATTGACTCTGTATAAAGCCTCGCTACTGTTATTTTCAATGTCATTTTACTGTTTTATTTTATATCTTTACTTATCTATTGTTTACCTATCTTAAAAATTGCACTGTTGGTTTGGGGCTTGTAAGTAAGCATTTCACTGTGAGGTCTACTACACCTGTTGTATTCAACATTTCACTGTGAGGTCTACTACACCTGTTGTATTCAGCATTTCACTGTGAGGTCTACTTCACCTGTTGTATTCAGCATTTCACTGTGAGGTCTACTACACCTGTTGTATTCAGCATTTCACTGTGAGGTCTACTACACCTGTTGTATTCAGCATTTAACTGTGAGGTCTACTACACCTGTTGTATTCAGCATTTCACTGTAAGGTCTACTACACCTGTTGTATTCAGCATTTCACTGTGAGGTCTACTACACCTGTTGTATTCAGCATTTCACTGTAAGGTCTACTACACCTGTTGTATTCAGCATTTCACTGTGAGGTCTACTACACCTGTTGTATTCAGCATTTCACTGTAAGGTCTACTACACCTGTTGTATTCAGCATTTCACTGTAAGGTCTACTACACCTGTTGTATTCAGCATTTCACTGTGAGGTCTACTACACCTGTTGTATTCAGCATTTCACTGTGAGGTCTACTACACCTGTTGTATTCAGCATTTCACTGTGAGGTCTACTACACCTGTTGTATTCAGCATTTCACTGTGAGGTCTACTACACCTGTTGTATTCAGCATTTCACTGTGAGGTCTACTACACCTGTTGTATTCAGCATTTCACTGTGAGGTCTACTACACCTGTTGTATTCAGCATTTCACTGTGAGGTCTACTACACCTGTTGTATTCAGCATTTCACTGTGAGGTCTACTACACCTGTTGTATTCAGCATTTCACTGTGAGGTCTACTACACCTGTTGTATTCAGCATTTCACTGTAAGGTCTACTACACCTGTTGTATTCAGCATTTCACTGTCAGGTCTACTACACCGGTTGTATTCGGCATTTCACTGTCAGGTCTACTACACCGGTTGTATTCGGCCACGTGACAAAATAAACGTAGATTTTATTTTATTTGATTAGTATTACAAATCACCAAACCAAGAGGTATTTTCTCGTCTGATTGACAGGTTGTTTGAGCTCCTTCAAAGTGACAGGATACTCTGGAGGAACTGTCATCATCTACTGTCATTATTCCACAGAAGACAGAAGTCATGACAAATATTTCTGCTTGGGGCAGAACCATTTGAGATGTAAGGATCAAATCAGAACTGGATTGAGGAACACCTGGGTACACAGTGGTAGATTCTCTCTGTATGACAACACTGGAGGAAACTACTTCAAGGTGATCATCAGACAACTGACCAGACAAGATGAAGGGACCTACTGGTGTGGAGTGAACAAACCTACTCTACTTGACAGTTATACCAAAGTAGAGCTGGAGGTGAAGAAGGGTGAGGGACTTTTACTTTTACTTTATAAAATGAATTTAGCTACATATGTTATTACATGATCAGTACCACTAGTCAATGAAGTCAGTCTATAGTACTAGACTAAGGTTGTGATGTGTGTTCCTATTGACAGATGACTGCTGTGAGAAGTCAGTCACAGAGACGGCCTTTCTGGGAGGAGAAGCTACCATCAGATGTAACTATCCAGAGGACCATGAGGACAACATCAAGTATTTCTGCAAAGAAGACAGTGAATCTGACTGTGAAAACAAGATATCAGATACATATCATGAAAAACCTAGAAGATATTCTCTTTCTAAGAGAAGAAGAGAGAGATTCTCCACAGTGACCATCAGTGACCTGACTGAAGATGATACTGGGACCTACTGGTGTGGAGTAGAAACCAGCAGGACAGAACAACGTTACATTACACTGATCACACAGGTGAAGCTGCTTGTTATAAGTGAGTTTAAACTTCCTCTTTCTCTTTAACATGAACAGTGAATGACGTGAACAGTCACATCTCCAGTGTGTGACAAATGTGGTTTGATTGAAATAATTCCACAAGGACCCACCTGACCAGAATAATGTATAAGATACCAACCAACCTGCTCCAGTTAGAGATATGCAGAGCTGTGCAAGTCATTATGTTCATATTAAGATGTTAATATGTACGTAGCTTCTTGGCTGTTCGGCTGTTGTATCACTTCCAGTTCTGGACCAGATCTTTACTGAGCTGTGAGATCTGTCTGGACAACGAAAGAGGAAGAGGTTTTTCACAGTTCCTTTTCTCTGCCTGTCATCATCGTGGTGTACAGGACAGTTCACTGTGATGACCTCTGACCTTCTGGTCAAAGCTTTCAACGATATTTGAAAAAGGTCTTTAGACCAGACCTACGAGCACAAGATGTTGAAAATATATATTTTGGGTTGAGAAAATATGTTGAAAAAGACATTGTGTTAATAGGGAGTCATTGTGTTCCTCTGTGGTTCAGTTGTTTTATATCAGGACCTATAGTGCTGAACAGTGGGTATGAAACGCCGGAATTGTAAGTTTGATTCCTGCTAGGGCCACCAAGATGATAAATGTACACATGACTAAGTTTCATTGGGGAAAACTAAATGCTAAATGGACTATATATTGTATTTTTTAATTATCATTTGACAAGATAATATGTCATTCATGATGTTTTCACCTCAGTGATCTCCAGGTCTCCTGCAACACCGTCCTCACCAACCTCTTCATCCACCCCAGGGACCTCCATTTACCCTGTTCCCTCATCTATCTCCCCTTCATCATCCACATCATCATCATCAATCCCAATGGCGCTTGTAATGATCATGGTGTCTGTGAGTCTGGCTGTGTTGGTGTTCACTGTCATCCTGTTCACCATCTACAGATGGAAATGTAACAAGGTGCAAGGTATGTTTCAGACACACAGGCAGGCAAACACACACACTCAAGCACACATACACACACAGAACATAACAAGTGCGTATTCCGTATGTTGTGTGTTCCCAAGGGCCGGCTTCCTCCAGCAGACAGACCTCTAGCAGACCAAACATCCACCCAGGAAACAGTGAGGAGGTGAGGGGTTGAATGTTAGGAGTGGGTGGTTGGGCATGGGGGTGTCTGCTGGGATCACAGATTAACAGATTCAACCAAACCATTCAGATCATCACCTGCACCAATTCATCAAATGTATTTATACAACAAGACGACAGAATATATCATGTTCATATTTAACCAAATAAGGACTAGAGACAGAAATGCACTGTCTGATGGTACTGATTATGGACTAATAACTACTGTCTGATGGTACTGATTATGGACTAATAACTACTGTCTGATGGTACTGATTATGGACTAATAACTACTGTCTGATGGTACTGATTATGGACTAATGACTCTACTGATGGTACTGATTATGGACTAATGACTCTATTGATGGTACTGATTATGGACTAATGACTCTACTGTCTGATAGTACTGATTATGGACTAATGACTCTACTGATGGTATCGATTATGGACTAATGACTCTACTGATAGTACTGATTATGGACTAAAAACTCGACTGATGATACTGATTATGGACTAATGACTCTACTGATGGTACTGATTATGGACTAATAACTCCACTGTCTGATGGTACTGATTATGGACTAATGTCTTGACTGATGGTATTGATTATGGACTAATAACTCCACTGTCTGATGGTACTGATTATGGACTAATGACTCTGCTGATGGTACTGATTATGGACTAATGACTCTACTGATGGTACTGATTATGGACTAATGTCTCTACTGTCTGATGGTACTGATTATGGACTAATGTCTCGACTGATGGTATTGATTATGGACTAATAACTACTGTCTGATGGTAATGATTATGGACTAATGACTCTACTGATGGTACTGATTATGGACTAATGACTCTATTGATGGTACTGATTATGGACTAATGACTCTACTGTCTGATAGTACTGATTATGGACTAATGACTCTACTGATGGTATCGATTATGGACTAATGACTCTACTGATGGTACTGATTATGGACTAATGACTCTATTGATGGTACTGATTATGGACTAATGACTCTACTGTCTGATAGTACTGATTATGGACTAATAACTACTGATGGTATTGATTATGGACTAATGACTCTACTGATAGTCCTGATTATGGACTAATAACTCTACTGATGATACTGATTATGGACTAATGACTCTACTGATGGTACTGATTATGGACTAATAACTACTGTCTGATGGTACTGATTATGGACTAATAACTACTGATGGTATTGATTATGGACTAATGACTCTACTGATAGTACTGATTATGGACTAATAACTCTACTGATGATACTGATTATGGACGAATGACTCTACTGATGGTACTGATTATGGACTAATAACTACTGTCTGATGGTACTGATTATGGACTAATGACTCTACCGATAGTACTGATTATGGACTAATGACTCCACTGTCTGATGGTACTGATTATGGACTAATGACTCTACCAATGGTACTGATTATGGACTAATGTCTCTACTGTCTGATGGTACTGATTATGGACTAATGTCTCGACTGATGGTATTGATTATGGACTAATAACTCCACTGTCTGATGGTACTGATTATGGACTAATGACTCTACTGATGGTACTGATTATGGACTAATGACTCTACTGATGGTACTGATTATGGACTAATGACTCTACTGTTGGTACTGATTATGGACTAATGACTCCACTGTCTGATGGTACTTATTATGGACTAATGACTCCACTGTCTGATGGTACTGATTATGGACTAATAACTCCACTGTCTGATGGTACTGATTATGGACTAATGTTTCTACTGTCTGATGGTACTGATTATGGACTACTGTCTCTACCGATGGTACTGATTATGGACGAATAATTCTACTGATGGTACTGATTATGGACTAATAACTGTCTGATGGTACTGATTATGGACTAATGACTCTACTGATGGTATCGATTATGGACTAATGACTCTACTGATGGTACTGATTATGGACTAATGACTCTATTGATGGTACTGATTATGGACTAATGACTCTACTGTCTGATAGTACTGATTATGGACTAATAACTACTGATGGTATTGATTATGGACTAATGACTCTACTGATGGTACTGATTATGGACTAATAACTGTCTGATGTTACTGATTATGGACTAATAATTCTACTGATGGTACTGATTATGGACTAATGACTCCACTGTCTGATGGTACTGATTATGGACTAATAACTCCACTGTCTGATGGTACTGATTATGGACTAATGTTTCTACCGATAGTACTGATTATGGACTAATGACTCTACCGATAGTACTGATTATGGACTAATGACTCCACTGTCTGATGGTACTGATTATGGACTAATAACTCCACTGTCTGATGGTACTGATTATGGACTAATGTTTCTACCGATAGTACTGATTATGGACTAATGACTCTACCGATAGTACTGATTATGGACTAATGACTCCACTGTCTGATGGTACTGATTACGGACTAATGACTCGACTGATGGTACTGATTATGGACTAATGTCTCTACTGTCTGATGGTACTGATTATGGACTAATGTCTCTACTGATGGTACTGATTATGGACTAATGACTCCACTGTCTGATGGTACTGATTATGGACTAATGACTCTACTGATGGTACTGATTATGGACTAATGACTCCACTGTCTGATGGTACTGATTATGGACTAATGACTCTACTGTTGGTACTGATTATGGACTAATGACTCTACTGATGGTACTGATTATGGACTTATGACTCTATTGATGGTACTGATTATGGACTAATGACTCTACTGTCTGATAGTACTGATTATGGACTAATGACTCTACTGGTGGTATCGATTATGGACTAATGACTCTACTGATGGTACTGATTATGGACTAATGACTCTATTGATGGTACTGATTATGGACTAATGACTCTACTGTCTGATAGTACTGATTATGGACGAATAACTACTGATGGTATTGATTATGGACTAATGACTCTACTGATGGTACTGATTATGGACTAATAACTCTACTGATGATACTGATTATGGACTAATGACTCTACTGATGGTACTGATTATGGACTAATAACTACTGTCTGATGGTACTGATTATGGACTAATGACTCTACTGATGGTACTGATTATGGACTAATAACTACTGTCTGATGGTACTGATTATGGACTAATGACTCTATCGATAGTACTGATTATGGACTAATGACTCCACTGTCTGATGGTACTGATTATGGACTAATGACTCTACTGATGGTACTGATTATGGACTAATGACTCCACTGTCTGATGGTACTGATTATGGACTAATGACTCTACTGATGGTACTGATTATGGACTAATGACTCCACTGTCTGATGGTACTGATTATGGACTAATGACTCTACTGATGGTACTGATTATGGAGTAATGACTCTACTGATGGTACTGATTATGGACTTATGGCTCTATTGATGGTACTGATTATGGACTAATGACTCTACTGTCTGATAGTACTGATTATGGACTAATGACTCTACTGATGGTATCGATTATGGACTAATGACTCTACTGATGGTACTGATTATGGACTAATGACTCCACTGTCTGATGGTACTGATTATGGACTAATGACTCTACTGATGGTACTGATTATGGACTAATGACTCCACTGTCTGATGGTACTGATTATGGACTAATGACTCTACTGATGGTACTGATTATGGACTAATGACTCTACTGATGGTACTGATTATGGACTTATGACTCTATTGATGGTACTGATTATGGACTAATGACTCTACTGTCTGATAGTACTGATTATGGACGAATAACTACTGATGGTATTGATTATGGACTAATGACTCTACTGATGGTCCTGATTATGGACTAATAACTCTACTGATGATACTGATTATGGACTAATAACTCTACTGATGGTACTGATTATGGACTAATAACTACTGTCTGATGGTACTGATTATGGACTAATGACTCTACTGATGGTACTGATTATGGACTAATAACTACTGTCTGATGGTACTGATTATGGACTAATGTTTCTACCGATAGTACTGATTATGGACTAATGACTCTACCGATAGTACTGATTATGGACTAATGACTCCACTGTCTGATGGTACTGATTATGGACTAATGACTCTACCAATGGTACTGATTATGGACTAATGTCTCGACTGATGGTACTGATTATGGACTAATAACTCCACTGTCTGATGGTACTGATTATGGACTAATGTTTCTACTGTCTGATGGTACTGATTATGGACTAATGTCTCTACCGATGGTACTGATTATGGACGAATAATTCTACTGATGGTACTGATTATGGACTAATAACTGTCTGATGGTACTGATTATGGACTAATAATTCTACTGATGGTACTGATTATGGACTAATAATTCTACTGATGGTACTGATTATGGATAATGACTCTACTGTCTGATAGTACTGATTATGGACTAATGACTCTACTGATGGTACTGATTATGGACTAATGACTCTATTGATGGTACTGATTATGGACTCATGACTCTACTGTCTGATAGTACTGATTATGGACTAATGACTCTACTGATGGTACTGATTATGGACTAATAACTGTCTGATGTTACTGATTATGGACTAATAATTCTACTGATGGTACTGATTATGGACTAATGACTCCACTGTCTGATGGTACTGATTATGGACTAATAACTCCACTGTCTGATGGTACTGATTATGGACTAATGTTTCTACCGATAGTACTGATTATGGACTAATGACTCTACCGATAGTACTGATTATGGACTAATGACTCCACTGTCTGATGGTACTGATTATGGACTAATAACTCCACTGTCTGATGGTACTGATTATGGACTAATGTTTCTACCGATAGTACTGATTATGGACTAATGACTCTACCGATAGTACTGATTATGGACTAATGACTCCACTGTCTGATGGTACTGATTATGGACTAATAACTCCACTGTCTGATGGTACTGATTATGGACTAATGTTTCTACCGATAGTACTGATTATGGACTAATGACTCTACTGTCTGATGGTACTGATTATGGACTAATGTCTCTACTGATGGTACTGATTATGGACTAATGACTCCACTGTCTGATGGTACTGATTATGGACTAATGACTCTACTGATGGTACTGATTATGGACTAATGACTCCACTGTCTGATGGTACTTATTATGGACTAATGACTCTACTGATGATACTGATTATGGACTAATGGCTCTACTGATGGTACTGACTATGGACTAATGACTCTACTGATGGTACTGATTATGGACTAATGACTCCAATGTCTGATGGTACTGATTATGGACTAATGTTTCTACTGTCTGATGGTACTGATTATGGACTAATGTCTCTACCGATGGTACTGATTATGGACGAATAATTCTACTGATGGTACTGATTATGGACTAATAACTGTCTGATGGTACTGATTATGGACTAATAATTCTACTGATGGTACTGATTATGGACTAATAATTCTACTGATGGTACTGATTATGGATAATGACTCTACTGTCTGATAGTACTGATTATGGACTAATAATTCTATTGATGGTACTGATTATGGACTAATGACTCCACTGTCTGATGGTACTGATTATGGACTAATAACTCCACTGTCTGATGGTACTGATTATGGACTAATAACTCCACTGTCTGATGGTACTGATTATGGACTAATGTCTCTACCGATGGCACTGATTATGGACAAATAATTCTACTGATGGTACTGATTATGGACTAATGTCTCTACCGATGGTACTGATTATGTACGAATAATTCTACTGATGGTACTGATTATGGACTAATAACTATACTGATGGTACTGATTATGGACTAATAACTCTACTGTCTGATAGTTCTGATTATGGACTAATAACTACTGATGGTATTGATTATGGACTAATGACTCTACTGATAGTACTGATTATGGACTAGTAATTCTACTGATGGTACTGATTATGGACTAATAACTCTACTGATGGTACTGATTATGGACAAATAAAGCTACTGTCTGATGGTACTGATTATGGACTAATAACTCTACTGATGGTACTGATTATGGACTAATGACTCTACTGATGGTACTGATTATGGACTAATGACTCTACTGATGGTACTGATTATGGACTAATGACTCCACTGTCTGATGGTACTGATTATGGACTAATGACTCCACTGATGGTACTGATTATGGACTAATGACTCTATTGATGGTACTGATTATGGACTAATGACTCCACTGTCTGATGGTACTGATTATGGACTAATAACTACTGTCTGATGGTACTGATTATGGACTAATGACTCCACTGATGGTACTGATTATGGACTAATGACTCTACTGATGGTACTGATTATGGACTAATGACTCTACTGATGATACTGATTATGGACTAATGTTGTTTTACCTTTATAGGGGGACCAGGACTATGAGAATGACCCTGCTACAGACACCATGGTTTATATAGGAACAGATGATGCTGTCTACCAAACCCTGAACTCCAACAATGCAATCCAAGATTCAACTTACCAAACCCTGAATCCCAACACTGTAAACCAAGATTCAACTTACCAAACCCTGAATCCCAACACTGTAAACCAAGATTCAACTTACCAAACCCTGAACACCAACACTGTAAACTAAGATTCAACTTACCACAACCTGAACTACTGCACCATTAAACACTCTGCTACATAGTCTACTACTGTAGACACCTCATAATGTACTGCACCATTAAACACTCTGCTACATAGTCTACTACTGTAGACACCTCATAATGTACTGCACCATTAAACACTCTGCTACATAGTCTACTACTGTAGACACCTCATAATGTACTGCACCATTAAACACTCTGCTACATAGTCTACTACTGTAGACACCTCATAATGTACTGCACCATTAAACACTCTGTTACATAGTCTACTACTGTTATATAGTCTACTACTGTTATATAGTCTACTACTGTTACATAGTCTACTACTGTTACATAGTCTACTACTGTTACATAGTCTACTACTGTTACATAGTCTACTACTGTTACATAGTCTACTACTGTTACATAGTCTACTACTGTTACATAGTCTACTACTGTTACATAGTCTACTACTGTTACATAGTCTACTACTGTTACATAGTCTACTACTGTTACATAGTCTACTACTGTTATATAGTCTACTACTGTTATATAGTCTACTACTGTTACATAGTCTACTACTGTAGACACCTCATAATGTACTGCACCATTAAACACACTGTTACATAGTCTACTACTGTAGACACCTCATAATGTACTGCACCATTAAACACTCTGCTACATAGTCTACTACTGAACATAATTAATTCATGTTTTCATTCATTGGTGTTTTAAAATAATTAATGTATTATTTGTTTGTTAATTCATTCATATTTTTATTCATTTTTTAAAATAATTATTCTTTTAATTTGTTCATAAATATTAATTCATGTATTTTGTGTTTGTTCCTTCATTCATCATTCGTTAGTTCAATCATCTGTTTGTTAAGTTGTTATTTTGTTTGTCAGTCATTACATTCAGCACGTCCATTCATTCATTCATTGTTTCTACTGTGAATGTAACACTGACTTGAACAAACAGAGACAGTTTGTAGCTTTTAGGAACCTTTGATTATTCAGTGTTTTTTACTCCACTTGATGGGAAATGAGATAAAGCACCAATATATTTCTATGTGTTTGATACATTCCATTCTAGACATTACTATAAGTAGTCCTCCCCTCACCAGCCTCCACTGGTGCTGTCAGTAAACTCAGTACCTGTCTCATCAGCATGTACCACTGTCACTAGACACACAGAGCTGAGATGGAGGGATAGATGGAGAGAGAGAGATGGAGAGAGAGATGGAGGGATAGATGGAGAGAGAGAGAGAGATGGAGAGAGAGATGGAGGGAGAGAGAGATGGAGGGAGAGAGAGATGAAGGGAGAGAGAGATGGAGGGAGAGGGAGATGGAGGGAGAGAGAGATGAAGGGAGAGAGAGATGGAGGGAGAGAGAGATGGAGGGAGAGAGAGATGAAGGGAGAGAGAGATGGATGGAGAGAGAGATGAAGGGAGAGAGAGATGGAGGGAGAGAGAGATGAAGGGAGAGAGAGATGGAGGGAGAGAGAGATGGAGGGAGAGAGAGATGGAGGGAGAGAGAGATGAAGGGAGAGAGAGATGGAGGGAGAGAGAGATGAAGGGAGAGAGAGATGGATGGAGAGAGAGATGAAGGGAGAGAGAGATGGAGGGAGGTCACCCTCCAGTGGTAGAATAACTGTTTCTCTCCTCTGTCAACAGCCTCCAGTCTGCATGAATGTATGAATGTGTTTCTGTGCTATGATCCATAGAGGAGTCTCTCACTGATCTCATTTTCTCTCTCTCTCTACTGTGCGATGTAGGAACAAAGATGTGATTGGTTAAGGAGGAAGAGGGAGGGGCTGTCAGACATAACATGTGGTAGGAGGGTTTGAACTAGTAGAGAGAGAGAGATGCAGGAATAGGGAACTACATAGTTGTAAGACTGCAAAGAGTGAGTGAGAGAGAGAGGGAGGGCAGTGAGAGAGAGAGGGAGGGGCAGAGAGAGAGAGGGAGGGGCAGAGAGAGAGATACAGAAATAGGGAACTACATAGTTGTAAGACTGCAAAGAGTGAGAGAGAGAGAGAGGGAGGGCAGAGAGAGAGAGAGGGAGGGGCAGAGAGGGAACATAAAGTACATGAAGTTTGTATTTAAGTTCCTATAAGTAGAGAAGAACGGAGAAAGTTACAGACTTGGACACACAACATTATATCAGGACCTATAGACACCTGGACCAACCTGGAGAGAACACAGCATTATATCAGGACCTATAGACACCTGGACCAACCTGGAGAGAACACAACATTATATCAGGACCTATAGACACCTGGACCAACCTGGAGAGAACACAACATTATATCAGGACCTATAGACACCTGGACCAACCTGGAGAGAACACAGCATTATATCAGACACCTGGACCAACCTAGACACCTTATACCAGGACCTAGACAGAGAATTATATCAGGACTATAGACACCTGGACCAAGAAGATGAGGATCCTGCTGATAGTCATCCTCCTATCCTTCATGACAGGTAATAAGCTTGTTATAACTCTCTATAACAATGTAATAGGTAGGTTTCTTATAAAGGCTGCTACTACAGATAATATATTTTCTCTTGTTTGATTGTCAGGTTGTTTGAGCTCCTTCACAGTGACAGGATCCTCTGGAGGAACTGTCATCATCTACTGTCATTATTCCACAGAAGACAGAAGTCATGAGAAATATTTCTGCTTGGGGCAGAACCGTTTGAGATGTAAGGATCAAATCAGAACTGGATTGAGGAACACCTGGAAGCACAGTGGTAGATTCTCTCTGTATGACAACACTGGAGGAAAGTACTTCAAGGTGATCATCAGACAACTGACCAGACAAGATGAAGGGACCTACTGGTGTGGAGTGGACAAACCTACTCTACTTGACAGTTATACCAAGATAGAGCTGGAGGTGAAGAAGGGTGAGAGACTTCTACTTTATAAAATGAATTTAGCTAAATATGTTATTACATGATCAGTACCACTAGTCAATGAAGTCAGTCTATAGTACTAGACTAAGGTTGTGATGTGTGTTCCTATTGACAGATGACTGCTGTGAGAAGTCAGTCACAGAGACGGCCTTTCTGGGAGGAGAAGCCACCATCAGATGTAACTATCCAGAGGACCATGAGGACGACATCAAGTACTTCTGCAAGGAAAGCAATGACTTCAAGACTTGTGTTTATATGATCGCTGCTCACCAGACATCTGCAGAAGCTGGTCGATTCTCTGTTTCTGACAACAGAGGAGAGAGATTCTACACAGTGAACATCAGTGACCTGACTGAAGATGATACTGGGACCTACTGGTGTGGAGTAGAAACCAGCAGGACAGAACAACGTTACATTACACTGATCACACAGGTGAAGCTGCTTGTTATAAGTGAGTTTAAACTTCCTCTTTCTCATTAACGTGAACAGTGAATGACGTGAACAGTCACATCTCCAGTGTGTGACAAATGTGGTTTGATTGAAATAATTCCACAAGGACCCACCTGACCAGAATAATGTATAAGATACCAACCAACCAGCTCCAGTTAGAGATATGCAGAGCTGTGTAAGTCATTATGTTCATATTAAGATGTTAATATGTACGTAGCTTCTTGGCTGTTCGGCTGTTGTATCACTTCCAGTTCTGGACCAGATCTTTACTGAGCTGTGAGATCTGTCTGGACAACGAAAGAGGAAGAGGTTTTTCACAGTTCCTTTTCTCTGCCTGTCATCATCGTGGTGTACAGGACAGTTCACTGTGATGACCTCTGACCTTCTGGTCAAAGCTTTCAACGATATTTGAAAAAGGTCTTTAGACCAGACCTACGAGCACAAGATGTTGAAAATATATATTTTGGGTTGAGAAAATATGTTGAAAAAGACATTGTGTTTATAGGGAGTCATTGTGTTCCTCTGTGGTTCAGTTGTTTTATATCAGGACCTATAGTGCTGAACAGTGGGTATGAAACGCCGAAATTGTAAGTTTGATTCCTGCTAGGGCCACCAAGATGATAAATGTACGCATGACTAAGTTTCATTGGGGAAAACTAAATGCTAAATGGACTATATATTGTATTTTTTAAATTATCATTTGACAAGATAATATGTCATTCATGATGTTTTCACCTCAGTGATCTCCAGGTCTCCTGCAACACTGTCCTCACCAACCTCTTCATCCACCCCAGGGACCTCCACTTACCCTGTTCCCTCATCTATCTCCCCTTCATCATCCACATCATCATCATCAATCCCAATGGCGCTTGTAATGATCATGGTGTCTGTGAGTCTGGCTGTGTTGGTGTTCACTGTCATCCTGTTCACCATCTACAGATGGAAATGTAACAAGGTGCAAGGTATGTTTCAGACACACAGGCAGGCAAACACACACACTCAAGCACACATACACACACAGAACATAACAAGTGCGTATTCTGTTTAAGATGTTGTGTGTTCCCAAGGGCCGGCTTCCTCCAGCAGACAGACCTCTAGCAGACCAAACATCCACCCAGGAAACAGTGAGGAGGTGAGGGGTTGAATGTTAGGAGTGGGTGGTTGGGCATGGGGGTGTCTGCTGGGATCACAGATTAACAGATTTAACCAAACCATTCAGATCATCACCTGCACCAATTCATCAAATGTATTTATACAACAAGACGACAGAATATATCATGTTCATATTTAAACAAATAAGGACTAGAGACAGAAATGCACTGTCTGATGGTACTGATTATGGACTAATAACTACTGTCTGATGGTACTGATTATGGACTAATAACTACTGTCTGATGGTACTGATTATGGACTAATAACTACTGTCTGATGGTACTGATTATGGACTAATAACTACTGTCTGATGGTAGTGATTATGGACTAATAACTACTGTCTGATGGTACTGATTATGGACTAATAACTACTGTCTGATGGTACTGATTATGGACTAATAACTACTGTCTGATGGTACTGATTATGGACTAATAACTACTGTCTGATGGTACTGATTATGGACTAATAACTACTGTCTGATGGTACTGATTATGGACTAATAACTCCACTGTCTGATGGTACTGATTATGGACTAATAACTCCACTGTCTGATGGTACTGATTATGGACTAATAACTCCTGTCTGATAGTACTGATTATGGACTAATAACTACTGTCTGATGGTACTGATTATGGACTAATAACTACTGTCTGATGGTACTGATTATGGACTAATAACTACTGTCTGATGGTACTGATTATGGACTAATAACTACTGTCTGATAGTACTGATTATGGACTAATAACTACTGTCTGATGGTACTGATTATGGACTAATAACTACTGTCTGATGGTACTGATTATGGACTAATAACTACTGTCTGATGGTACTGATTATGGACTAATAACTACTGTCTGATGGTACTGATTATGGACTAATAACTCTACTGACGGTACTGATTATGGACTAATAACTACTGTCTGATGGTACTGATTATGGACTAATAACTACTGTCTGATGGTACTGATTATGGACTAATAACTACTGTCTGATGGTACTGATTATGGACTAATAACTACTGTCTGATGGTACTGATTATGGACTAATAACTCTACTGACGGTACTGATTATGGACTAATAACTACTGTCTGATGGTACTGATTATGGACTAATAACTACTGTCTGATGGTACTGATTATGGACTAATAACTACTGTCTGATGGTACTGATTATGGACTAATAACTACTGTCTGATGGTACTGATTATGGACTAATAACTCTACTGACGGTACTGATTATGGACTAATAACTACTGTCTGATGGTACTGATTATGGACTAATAACTACTGTCTGATGGTACTGATTATGGACTAATAACTACTGTCTGATGGTACTGATTATGGACTAATAACTACTGTCTGATGGTACTGCTTATGGACTAATGACTCTACTGTCTGATGGTACTGATTATGGACTAATAACTACTGTCTGATGGTACTGATTATGGACTAATAACTACTGTCTGATGGTACTGATTATGGACTAATGACTCTACTGTCTGATGGTACTGATTATGGACTAATAACTACTGTCTGATGGTACTGATTATGGACTAATAACTACTGTCTGATGGTACTGATTATGGACTAATAACTACTGGCTGATGGTACTGATTATGGACGAATAACTACTGTCTGATGGTACTGATTATGGACGAATAACTACTGTCTGATGGTACTGATTATGGACGAATAACTACTGTCTGATGGTACTGATTATGGACTAATAACTACTGGCTGATGGTACTGATTATGGACGAATAACTACTGGCTGATGGTACTGATTATGGACTAATAACTACTGTCTGATGGTACTGATTATGGACTAATAACTCTACTGACGGTACTGATTATGGACTAATAACTACTGTCTGATAGTACTGATTATGGACTAATAACTACTGTCTGATGGTACTGATTATGGACTAATAACTCTACTGATGGTACTGATTATGGACTAATGACTCTACTGATGGTACTGATTATGGACTAATAACTCTACTGATGGTACTGATTATGGACTAATGACTCTACTGATGGTACTGATTATGGACTAATAACTCTACTGATGGTACTGATTATGGACTAATGACTCTACTGATGGTACTGATTATGGACTAATAACTCTACTGATGGTACTGATTATGGACTAATAACTCTACTGATGGTACTGATTATGGACTAATAACTCTACAGATGGTACTGATTATGGACTAATGACTCTACTGATGGTACTGATTATGGAGTAATGACTCTACTGTCTGATAGTACTGATTATGGACTAATGACTCTACTGATGGTACCGATTATGGACTAATGACTCTACTGATGGTACTGATTATGGACTAATGGCTCTATTGATGGTACTGATTATGGACTAATGACTCTACTGGCTGATAGTACTGATTATGGACTAATGACTCTACTGATGGTACCGATTATGGACTAATGACTCTACTGATGGTACTGATTATGGACTAATGACTCTATTGATGGTACTGATTATGGACTAATGACTCTACTGTCTGATAGTACTGATTATGGACTAATAACTACTGATGGTATTGATTATGGACTAATGACTCTACTGATAGTACTGATTATGGACTAATAACTCTACTGATGATACTGATTATGGACTAATGACGCTACTAATGGTACTGATTACGGACTAATAACTACTGTCTGATGGTACTGATTATGGACTAATGACTCTACTGATAGTACTGATTATGGACTAATAACTGTCTGATGGTACTGATTATGGACTAATAATTCTACTGATGGTACTGATTATGGACTAATGACTCCACTGTCTGATGGTACTGATTATGGACTAATAACTCCACTGTCTGATGGTACTGATTATGGACTAATGTTTCTACCGATAGTACTGATTATGGACTAATGACTCTACCGATAGTACTGATTATGGACTAATGACTCCACTGTCTGATGGTACTGATTATGGACTAATGACTCTACCAATGGTACTGATTATGGACTAATGTCTCTACTGTCTGATGGTACTGATTATGGACTAATGTCTCTACTGATGGTACTGATTATGGACTAATAACTCCACTGTCTGATGGTACTGATTATGGACTAATGTCTCTACTGATGGTACTGATTATGGACTAATGACTCCACTGTGTGATGGTACTGATTATGGACTAATGACTCTACTGATGGTACTGATTATGGACTAATGTCTCTACCGATGGTACTGATTATGGACGAATAATTCTACTGATGGTACTGATTATGGACTAATAACTATACTGATGGTACTGATTATGGACTAATAACTCTACTGTCTGATAGTTCTGATTATGGACTAATAACTACTGATGGTATTGATTATGGACTAATGACTCTACTGATAGTACTGATTATGGACTAGTAATTCTACTGATGGTACTGATTATGGACTAATAACTCTACTGATGGTACTGATTATGGACAAATAAAGCTACTGTCTGATGGTACTGATTATGGACTAATAACTCTACTGATGGTACTGATTATGGACTAATGACTCTACTGATGGTACTGATTATGGACTAATGACTCCACTGTCTGATGGTACTGATTATGGACTAATGACTCCACTGATGGTACTGATTATGGACTAATGACTCTATTGATGGTACTGATTATGGACTAATGACTCCACTGTCTGATGGTACTGATTATGGACTAATAACTACTGTCTGATGGTACTGATTATGGACTAATGACTCCACTGATGGTACTGATTATGGACTAATGACTCTACTGATGGTACTGATTATGGACTAATGACTCTACTGATACTGATTATGGACTAATAACTACTGTCTGATGGTACTGATTATGGACTAATGACTCTACTGATGGTACTGATTGTGGACTAATGTTGTTTTACCTTTCATTAAACACTCTGCTACATAGTCTACTACTGTAGACACCTCATAATGTACTGCACCATTAAACACTCTGCTACATAGTCTACTACTGTTACATAGTCTACTACTGTAGACACCTCATAATGTACTGCACCATTAAACACTCTGCTACATAGTCTACTACTGTTACATAGTCTACTACTGTTACATAGTCTACTACTGTTACATAGTCTACGTAACTGCTACATAGTCTACTACTGTTACATAGTCTACTACTGTTACATAGTCTACTACTGTTACATAGTCTACTACTGTTACATAGTCTACTACTGTTACATAGTCTACTACTGTTACATAGTCTACTACTGTTACATAGTCTACTACTGTTACATAGTCTACTACTGTTACATAGTCTACTACTGTTACATAGTCTACTACTGTTACATAGTCTACTACTGTTACATAGTCTACTACTGTTACATAGTCTACTACTGTTACATAGTCTACTACTGTTACATAGTCTACTACTGTTACATAGTCTACTACTGTTACATAGTCTACTACTGTTACATAGTCTACTACTGTTACATAGTCTACTACTGTTATATAGTCTACTACTGTTACATAGTCTACTACTGTTATATAGTCTACTACTGTTACATAGTCTACTACTGTTACATAGTCTACTACTGTTACATAGTCTACTACTGTTACATAGTCTACTACTGTTATATAGTCTACTACTGTTACATAGTCTACTACTGTTACATAGTCTACTACTGTTACATAGTCTACTACTGTTATATAGTCTACTACTGAACATAATTCATTCATATTTTTATTCATTTTTTAAAATAATAATAATTTTAATTTGTTCATTTATTCATGAATGTATTTTTTGTTTGTTCAATCATCTGTTTGTTTATTTGTTATTTTGTTTGTCAGTCATTACATTCAGCACGTTCATTCATTCATTCATTGTTTCTACTGTGAATGTAACACTGACTTGAACAAACAGAGACAGTTTGTAGCTTTTAGGAACCTTTGATTATTCAGTGTTTTTTACTCCACTTGATGGGAAATGAGATAAAGCACCAATATATTTCTATGTGTTTGATACGTTCCATTCTAGAGCATTACTATAAGTAGTCCTCCCCTCACCAGCCTCCACTGGTGCTGTCAGTAAACTCAGTACCTGTCTCATCAGCATGTACCACTGTCACTAGACACACAAAGCTGAGATGGAGGGACAGATGGGGAGAGAGAGATGGAGAGGAGAGAGAGATAGATGGAGGAGAGAGATGGAAGGGATGAGAGAGATGGAGGGAGAGAGAGAGAGAGAGATGGGAGAGAGAGATGAGGGACAGAGAGATGGAGGGAGAGAGAGATGGAGGGAGAGAGAGAGAGAGATGGAGGAGAGAGAGAGATGGAGAGAGAGAGATGAAGGGAGAGAGATGGAGGGAGAGAGAGATGGAGGGAGAGAGAGATGGAGGGAGAGAGAGATGGAGACAGGAGGGAGGTCAGATCCAGTAGCAGAATAACTCTTCTCTGTAGAGAGCCTCCGGTGGTAGAATAACTCTGTTTCTCTCCTGTGTAGACATAATAACTCTGTTTCTCTCCTGTGTAGACAGCCTCCAGTGGTAGAATAACTCTGTTTCTCTCCTGTGTAGACATAATAACTCTGTTTCTCTCCTCTGTAGACAGCCTCCGGTCTGCATGAATGTATGAATGTGTTTCTGTGCTATGATCCATAGAGGAGTCTCTCACTGATCTCATTTTCTCTCTCTCTCTACTGTGCGATGTAGGAACAAAGATGTGATTGGTTAAGGAGGAAGAGGGAGGGGCTGTCAGACATAACATGTGGTAGGAGGGTTTGAACTAGTAGAGAGAGAGAGATGCAGGAATAGGGAACTACATAGTTGTAAGACTGCAAAGAGTGAGAGAGAGAGAGGGAGGGGCAGAGAGAGAGAGGGAGGGGCAGAGAGAGAGATACAGAAATAGGGAACTACACAGTTGTAAGACTGCAAAGAGTGAGAGAGAGAGGGAGGGCAGAGAGAGAGAGAGGGAGGGGCAGAGAGAGAGAGGGAGGGGAGAGAGAGAGAGGTGCAGGAATAGGGAACTACATTGTTGTAAGACTGCAAAGAGTGAGAGAGAGAGAGAGAGAGAGGGGCAGAGAGAGAACATAAAGTACATGAAGTTTGTATTTAAGTTCCTATAAGTAGAGAAGAACGGAGAACGTTACAGACTTGGACACACAACATTATATCAGGACCTATAGACACCTGGACCAACCTGGAGAGAACACAGCATTATATCAGGACCTATAGACACCTGGACCAACCTGTAGAGAACACAACATTATATCAGGACCTATAGACACCTGGACCAACCTGGAGAGAACACAGCATTATATCAGGACCTATGAGACACCTGGAGAGAACACAGCATTATATCAGGACCTACAGACACCTGGACCAGACACCTGGAGAGAACACAACATTATATCAGGACCTAGACACCTAGACCAACCTGGAGAGAACACAACATTATATCAGGACCTATAGACACCTGGACCAACCTGGAGAGAACACAACATTATATCAGGACCTATAGACACCTGACCAACCTGAGAGAGAACACAACATTTACCTATCAGACCTACCCATCTGGAGAGAACACAGCATTATATCAGGACCTATAGACACCTGGACCAACCTGGAGAGAACACAACATTATATCAGGACCTATAGACAGACACCTGGAGAGAACACAGCATTATATCAGGACCTATAGACACCTGGAGAGAACATTATATGTCAGACATCTATATCAGGACCTATAGACACCTGGAAGACACCAACCTGGAGAGACACAACATTATATCAGGACCTATAGACACCTGGACCAACCTGGAGAGAACACAGCATTATATCAGGACCTATAGACACCTGGACCAACCTGTAGAGAACACAACAAGATGAGGATCCTGCTGATAGTCATCCTCCTCTCCTTCATGACAGGTGATAAGCTTGTTATAACTCTCTATAACAATGTAATTAACATCCAGTTAGTTTTCTTATAAAGGCTGCTACTACAGATCATATACTTTCTCTTGTCTGATTGACAGGTTGTTTGAGCTCCTTCAAAGTGACAGGATCCTCTGGAGGAACTGTCATCATCTACTGTCATTATTCCACAGAAGACAGAAGTCATGACAAATATTTCTGCTTGGGGCAGTATAGTTATAGTTTGAGTTGTGAGGATCAAATCAGAACTGGATTGAAGAACACCTGGGTACACAGTGGTAGATTCTCTCTGTATGACAACACTGGAGGAAACTACTTCAAGGTGATCATCAGACAACTGACCAGACAAGATGAAGGGACCTACTGGTGTGGAGTGGACAAACCTATTATACCTGACAGTTATACCAAAGTAGAGCTGGAGGTGAAGAAGGGTGAGGGACTTTTACTTTTACTTTATAAAATGAATTTAGCTACATATGTTATTACATGATCAGTACCACTAGTCAATGAAGTCAGTCTATAGTATTAGACTAAGGTTGTGATGTGTGTTCCTGTTGACAGATGACTGCTGTGAGAAGTCAGTCTATAGTACTAGACTAAGGTTGTGATGTGTGTTCCTGTTGACAGATGACTGCTGTGAGAAGTCAGTCTATAGTACTAGACTAAGGTTGTGATGTGTGTTCCTATTGACAGATGACTGCTGTGAGAAGTCAGTCTATAGTACTAGACTAAGGTTGTGATGTGTGTTCCTATTGACAGATGACTGCTGTGAGAAGTCAGTCACAGACTAAGGTTGTGATGTGGCCTTTCTGGATGACTGCTGTGAGAAGTCAGTCACAGAGAAGCCTTTCTGGGAGGAGAAGCTACCATCAGATGTAACTATCCAGAGGACCATGAGGACAACATCAAGTATTTCTGCAAAGAAGACAGTGAATCTGACTGTGAAAACAAGATATCAGATACATATCATGAAAAACCTAGAAGATATTCTCTTTCTAAGAGAAGAAGAGAGAGATTCTCCACAGTGACCATCAGTGACCTGACTGAAGATGATACTGGGACCTACTGGTGTGGAGTAGAAACCAGCAGGACAGAACAACGTTACATTACACTGATCACACAGGTGAAGCTGCTTGTTATAAGTGAGTATAAACTTCCTCTTTCTCTTTAACATGTGACTCTAAACACACAAGTTGCAGTTATCTATTTGATAAAAGTAGTTTAATTTAAATGATCATTGCATGACCTGGACCCCTACAAATCAGCCGGACTAGACAATCTGGATCCTCTCTTTCTAAAATTATCGGCCGAAATCTTTGCAACTTACTGGCCTGTTCAACCTCTCTTTCGTATCGTCTGAGATCACCAGAGATTGGAAAGCTGCCGTGGTCATCCCCCTCCTCAAATGGGGAGACACTCTAGACCCAAACTGCTACAGACCTATATCTATCCTACCCTGCCTTTCTAAGGTCTTTGAAAGCCAGGTTAACAAACAGATCACCGACCATTTCCAATCCCACCGTACCTTCCTCGCTATGCAATCTGGTTTCCGAGCTGGTCTTGGGTGCACCTCAGCCACGCTCAAGGTCCTAAACGATTTCATAACCGCCATTGATAAGAAACAATACTGTGCAGCTGTATTCATCAACCTGGCCAAGGCTTTCGACTCTGTCAATCACCACATTCTTATCGGCAGACTCAACAGCCTTGGTTTCTCAAATGACTGCCTCACCTGGTTCACCAAATACTTCTCAGAGTTCAGTGTGTCAAATCAGAGGGCCTGTTGTCCGGACCTCTGGCAGTCTATGGGTTGTGCCACAGGGTTCAATTCTCGGGCCGACTCTTTTCTCTGTATACATCAATGATGTCGCTCTTGCTGCTGGTGATTCTCTGATCCACCTCTGAGCAGATGACACCATTCTGTATATTTCTGGCCCCTCTTTGGACGCTGTGTTAACTAACCTCCAGACGAGCTTCAATGCCATACAACTCTCCTTCCGTGGCCTCCAACTGTTCTTAAATGCAAGTAAAACTAAATGCATGCTCTTCAACCGATCGCTGCCCATACCTGCCCGCTCATCTAGCATCACTACTCTGGACGGTTCTGACTTAGAATATGTGGACAACTACAAATACCTAGGTGTCTGGTTAGACTGTAAACTCTCCTTCCAGACTCACATTAAGCATTTCCAATCTAAAATTAAATCTAGAATCAGCTTCCTATTTCACAATAAAGCCTCCTTCACTCATGCTGCCAAACATACCCTCGTAAAACTGACCATCCTACCGATCCTCGACTTCGGCAATGTCATTTACAAAATAGCCTCCAACACTCTACTCAGCAAATTGGATGCAGTCTATGACAGTGCCATCCGTTTTGTCACCAAAGCCCCATATACTACCCATCATTGCGACCTGTATGCTCTCGTTGGCTGGCCCTCGCTTCATATTCATCGCCAAACCCACTGGCTCCAAGTCATCTATAAGTTTTTGCTAGGTAAAGCCCTGCCTTATCTCAGCTCACTGGTCACTGAAGCAGCACCCACCCGTAGCATGCGCTCCAGCGGGCATATCTCACTGGTCACCCCCAAAGCCAACTCCTCATTTGGCCGCCTTTCCTTCCAGTTCTCTGCTGCCAATGACTGGAACAAATAGCAAAAATCACTGAAGCTGGAGACTCATATCTCCCTCACTAACTTTAAGCACCAGCTGTCAGAGCAGCTTACAGATAATTGCACCTGCACATAGTCCATCTGTAAATAGCCCATCCAACTACCTCATCCCCATTCTGTTATTTTTTTGATGGTTGCTCCTTTGCACCCCAGTATCTCTACTTGCACATTCATCTTCTGCACATCTACCATTCCAGTGTTTAATTGCTAAACTGTTATTATTTTTGTTGCCTTACCTCCGTTATCTTACCTCATTTGTACACAATGTATATAGACTTTTTCTATTGTGTTATTGACTGTATGTTTGTTTATTCCATGTGTAACTCTGTGTTGTTGTTTGTGTCGCACTGCTTTGTGTTATCTTGGCCAGGTCACAGTTGTAAATGAGGACTTGTTCTCAACTAGCCTACCCGGTTAAATAAAGGTTAAATATATATATATATATTTTTAAATTACATGTTTAATGTGTTTGATACCGTTCATTCCAGACATTGTGATTAGACCACCCTCCTTTTTCTCCTCCCAACAGTCTCCTCTGCTTCCCATGCTGTACACCTGCAGTAACAATGTTACATACTGTCTGACCATGTAAATAACATATAGCATTATATTATATCAGTATATTAGATATAATACAGTATGTTAGTCAGTGTGTTAGTGGAGGCTGGGTGTTTGTAGTGGAACACAGTAACTTCCTCTGTAATGTCTGTATGTTTGTTCCTCTGTAATGTCTGTGTGTTTGTAGTGAAAAGACACTGGACCAGAACACAGTAACTTCCTCTATAATAACTGTGTGTTTGTAGTGGTGTGACAACTAACACACCTCAACAGGAACAAGAGAAAACACCCTAAATGTCCCTGTGACTCTCTCCCTCCATCTCTCCCTCCTCACCTTCTTAAAACATGTTCATACTCATGTCCATTGTTTTCAGTGAAACCAACTAACACCACAACAACAACAACAACAGCACCACCAGACCCACCCACAACCACCTTCATCTCACTATCATCATCATCATCATCACTCAACGGATCTGGTAAATTAACTTATACATATTCAGATGCCCAAGTCTCACTTTGGTTAGTGGTAGACATGTCTGTATGTAGTGTTATGATATGAGGGTAGGTTAGTGTTATGATAAGAGGGTAGGTTAGTGTTATGATATGAGGGTAGGTTAGTGGTAGACATGTCTGTAGGTAGTGGTATGATATGAGGGTAGGTTAGTGTTATGATATGAGGGTAGGTTAGTGTATGTATGAGGGTATGTTAGTGTTATGATATGAGGGTAGGTTAGTGTTATGATATGTAGGTTAGGTATGGTTAGGGTAGGTTATGAGGGTATGTTAGGGTAGGTTAGGGTAGGTGGTATGATATGAGGGTAGGTTAGTGGTAGATATGTCTGTATGTAGTGTTATGATATGAGGGTAGGTTAGTGGTATGATATGAGGGTAGGTTAGTGGTAGACATATCTGTATGTAGTGTTATGATATGAGGGTAGGTTAGTGGTATGATATGAGGGTAGGTTAGTGGTAGACATGTCTGTATGTAGTGTTATGATATGAGGGTAGGTTAGTGGTATGATATGAGGGTAGGTTAGTGGTAGATATGAGGGTAGGTTAGTGTTATGATATGAGGGTAGGTTAGTGGTATGTTATGATATGAGGGTATGATGGGTAGGTTAGTGGTAGACATGTCTGTATGTAGTGTTATTTTATGAGGGTAGGTTAGTGGTATGATATGAGGGTAGGTTAGTGGTATGATATGAGGGTAGGTTAGTGCAACAGCAGGTTTGTCTAACCTGTGTGTGGTAATATGAGGGTGTGTGTGTGTGTGTGTGTGTGTGTGTGTGTGTGTGTGTGTGTTCCAGGAACCTCAGTGGTCATCATGGTGTCTGTTAGTCTGGTAGTGTTACTGCTGCTGATCTGCCTGTTCATAGTCTACAGATGGAAATACAACAAGGTCACAGGTCACACGCACGCAACAGACACACACACACACACACACACACACACACACACACACACACACACACACACACACACACACACACACACACACACACACACACACACACACAGGTCTATAAAATTAGAGTAAGTTTTCCTTTTTTACAATCTCTCAGTTTCCTTTCAGATAAATTAATTAGCATAATATCCACATCCTCATTTGTCCCTGGTTGAGAAATAAAGTGTTACGGTTTTCTAGTGGTGAAGGAGAGTCGGACCAAAATGCAGCGTGTTGATTGAGATTCATGTTTAATAAAACAAAGAAACATGAACTTACAAAAACACTACAAAACAATAAACGTAATCGAAACAGCCTATCTGGTGCAAACTAACAGAGACACATAGGACACTAAGGACAATCACCCATGACAAACTCAAAGAATATGGCTGCCTAAATATGGTTCCCAATCAGAGACAACGATAAGCACCTGCCTCTGATTGAGAACCACTCCAGACAGCCATAGACTTTGCTAGATAACCCACTAAGCTACAATCCCAATACCACCACCAAAACCCCAAGACAAACACACCACAATTACAAAAACCCCATGCCACACCCTGGCCTGACCAAATACATAAAGATAAACACAAAATACTTTGACCAGGGCGTGACATAGAGAATGAATAGTCACTGAGGACTGTCTGACACCTGCCTGGTTCTGGGGGAAGCTCTCTCTCTCTCTCTCTCTCTGTCTGTCTGTCTCTCTCTCTGTATCTGTGTCTCTCTCTCTCTCTCTGTCTGTCTCTCTCTCTCTGTATCTGTGTCTCTCTCTCTCTCTCTTCTGTCTCTCTCTCTCTGTCTCTGTCTCTCTCTCTGTCTCTCTCTCTGTCTCTGTCTCTCTGTATCTCTCTCTCTGTCTCTCTGTCTGTCTCTGTCTCTCTCTCTCTGTCTGTCTCTCTCTCTCTCTCTGTCTCTCTGTCTGTCTGTCTGTCTCTCTCTGTCTGTCTGTCTGTCTGTCTGTCTGTCTGTCTCTCTCTCTCTGTATCTGTCTCTCTCTCTCTCTCTCTGAGTGATGTGTGTGTGTTGTGTTCTACAGGATCTGTCTCTTCAACACACAGAGTGAGTCCAGACACAGTAAACAATGAAGGGGTCAGTGTCTGTATTATGATAATTTTTTGACTGAGTGATGTCATTGAGTGTGTTTTATTTGTCATACTATTGTCCCCTCTTCCTCTACTCCCCTCTCTCATTCCTTCTCTCTCTATCTCTCACTCGCTTTCTCTCCTTGTGTCTGTCTCTTTTCCTTCTAATCCTCCCTCTCTCCTCCTCCTTCTTTCCAGGGTTGTCATGGTGACGGTGACTATGAGGAGATAATGGAGCGCCCCCTACAGTCAGACTCACATGCTGCGATCTCCACCATCTACGCCACCGCCAACTTACCCACAAGCTACTCTGACTCTCCCCATTACGCCAGCGTCAACTTCCACAAGAACCCCAGTAGCCCCAACGAAGCAACTGCCACCATCACTAACGAGGGCAGCTGCCCCAATGAGGACATCGCTGCCATTACTAATGAGGGCACTTCATCATGTGACTATGCTACTGTGAACTGTCAAAGCCCCACCTACTCTACTGTCAATCATCCACACTGTTCCTCTGAGGCTCCTCCCATCTCCTCCACGGGCAGCATACCCATATACACTTGAGTCACTGGCAACCAATCACAAGATACATACACTCACAGTCTACTTCCTGTTCTCTCAGTGACAGTGAGTTTGCATGTCTTGCCCTGTTGAACGGAGGTGTCACTTTATGGAAAATGTACAGAAAATGCCCTGCACAAAACTGACAGTGATATAGGGGTGGAGTCAACAAACTCCGCCTTCGCAGTTTAAACTGTTCAATATGAGCGCAGCCACCCAGTAGATGATGATGATGACGAGCATTATAATAATTATAATTATAATTTTATTGTGATGTTATTTTATCTTAATAATTGTATTTATGATTGTACATTCTTAACTAAATAATAACATCTGACATCTCTAGACCGTTCCTCCTGACAACAAAGATAGGGGGGAATGGGAGTAACACAAGGTAGGGAATGAGTAGGTGAAATAAGGCATTAAATGTCTGGACCAATGTGTTGTGTTAAGGGGAATGTGTTGTGTTAAGGGAAGGGGAATGTGTTGTGTTAAGGGAATGTGTTGTGTTAAGGGAATGTGTCTGGACCAGGGGAATGTGTCTGTGAAGGGAATGTGTCTGGACCAGGGAATGTGTTGTGTCTGGACCAGGGGAATGTGTCTGGACCAGGGGAATGTGTCTGGACCAGGGGAATGTTAAGGGGAATGTGTGTAAGGGAATGGATGTGTTGAATGTTAAGGGGAATGTGTTGTGTTAAGGGGATGTGTTGTGTTAAGGGAATGGTTGTGTTAAGGGAATGTGTTGTGTTAAGGGGAATGTGTTAAGGGGATGTGTTGTGTGATGTGTTAAGGGAATGTGTTGTGTTGTGTTAAGGGGAATGTGTGTAAGGGGAATGTGTTAAGGGGAATGTGTGTGTGGACCAGGGGATGTGTTAAGGGGAATGGGAATGTGTTGTGGGGGAATGTGTTGGTTAAGGGGGATGATGTGGACCAGGGGGTTGTGTTAAGGGGAATGTGTTGTGTTAAGGGAATGTGTTAAGGGGAATGTGTTGTGTTAAGGGGAATGTGTCTGGACCAGGGGGATGTGTTGTGTTAAGGGGAATGTGTTGTGTTAAGGGGAATGTGTACAGTTGAGGACACTCATCAGTACGTTAAATGATGATTTTGGTTTAATATAAATCTGTCAATTTTATTGTGGTGGTTTTATAATGTGATTTTGTCTGACTTGTATGTAGTGTAGTATATTATTAACTAAATAAAACATCGATCTGACTTCTCTAGTCCCTCTTCCTGACAGCAAAGATCATCTGTTATATTATATCAACAAAGGGGGACTGTTGTGTTACAACAACACAAGACTCCACCTACCAAACCCTCATTACAACAACCCAAGACTCCACCTACCAAACCCTCAACACAACAACCTTTGGCAAAGTGGGTGGGGTTATATCCTTCCTGTTTGGCCCTGTTGTGTTAAGGGGAATGGGGTACCATCGGATGGGGCCAATGTGTTGTGTTAAGGGGAATGTCTCCTGACCCCTCCCATCTCAGCCTCCAGTATTTATGCTGCAGTAGTTTATGTGTAAGGGGATGGGGCCAGGGTTATGTTTGTTATATCTGTTGAGTACTTCTCCTGTGTTATCCGGTGATCCTGTGTGAATTTAAGTATGTTCTCTTTAATTCTCTCTTTTCTCTTTTTTCTCTCTCTCTCTCAGAGGACCTGAGCCCTAGGACCATGCCTCAGGACTACCTGGCATGATGACTCCTTGCTGTCCCCAGTCCACCTGGCCGTGCTCCTGCTCAGTTTCAACTGCTCTGCCTGCGGCTATGGAATCCTGATCTGTTCACCGGACGTGCTACCTGTCCCAGACCAATTATTTGACCATGCTGGTCATTTATGAACATTTGAACATCTTGGCCATGTTCTGATATAATCTACGCCCAGCACAGCCAGAAGAGGACTGGCCACCCCTCATATCCTGGTTCCTCTCTAGGTTTCTTCCTAGGTTTTGGCCTTTCTAGGGAGTTTTTCCTAGCCACCGTGCTTCTACACCTGCATTGCTTGCTGTTTGGGGTTTTAGGCTGGGTTTCTGTACAGCACTTTGAGATATCAGCTGATGTACGAAGGGCTATATAAATTAATGTGATTTTTGATTTGATCAATGTAATGAAATATATTGATGTTTACTTTATCTATATTGTCATCATCTCAACAATGTGTTCCTCCTCTGCTGAAACAAACATGGTAACTTTAGAACAGAGAAGTTGACAGTTTTAACACTTAGTCACCACAGATAGATGAGTTCTCTGTTGGTTTAGAAGTCTAACATCCGGCCGGTTTGAACCAGTTTCACTCTGCAACACATATAGACCTGCAGACACTGAGGTCACTACAGAGAAATCAACAGGATGTGTAGGCTAATGCCCACCACATATGTTTCCCATGCCAATAAAGCCCTTAGAGAGAGACAGAGACAGAGACAGAGACAGAGACAGAGACAGAGACAGAGACAGAGACAGAGACAGAGACAGAGAGAGAGACAGAGACAGAGACAGACAGACAGACAGACAGGACAGACAGGATAACTCTCTGCTTTGGCAATGTAAGCATGTTTCCCATGCCAATAAAGCCCTTTGAATTTAATTTAATTTAAAGACAGAGAGAGACAAAAGACAGAGAGAGAGAGAGATAAAAGAGATTTAGACAGATAGTAAGGGGTGGGGTGTCAGATGAGGGAGGAGCTTTCAGTGATAGTAAAGTAACTTAAAGGAAGTAACTGTTGATAGTAAACACCCTGCTGTCAAGTGTGTAGCTGACAGAGACTCTGTTGTGGAACTGGGCTAACAGTATAGTAACTGTGATAGTAAAGTAACTTTAACAGTAAAATAACTGTAACAGTATAGTAACTGTGGTAGTAAAGTAACATTAACAGTATAGTAACTGTGGTAGTAAAGTAACTTTAACAGTATAGTAACTGTGGTAGTAAAGTAACTTTAACAGTATAGTAACTGTGGTAGTAAAGTAACTTTAACAGTATAGTAACTGTCCAGAATGAAGATACTCCATGTTGTCTCCTGCTGTCTCCTCTCAGGTGAGTCTGGTCTGGTCTGGTCTGTCTGTCAGCTAACTGACCTGCTTTGTTCAACCCTCATAACGTCTCTCCTCCTGTCTGTGTTCAGGTCTCATGGTATCTATGATATATACAGTCCTCTGTAAAGTCTCTCCTCCTGTCTGTGGTCAGGTCTTATGGTGTGGACCAGTGCTGGTCTGGTAGTCATGGTGACAGTGTTAGGACTGGTCCTGCTCCTGTTC
>NW_024607940.1:0-42718 GCF_018296145.1 Oncorhynchus tshawytscha
AAAGAGTGTGCGCTCAGAGTTTACTGCCTTGGTAAATCGCGCTTTTAAGACACTGATGCCCTTTGCAACCACGTACCTATGTGAGAGTGGATGCTCGACTAAATACAGGCACAGACTGTGTGTGGAAAGTGATTTAAGACTGAGACTCTCTCCAATACAACCCAACATTGCACAGTTATGTGCATCCTTTCAAGCACACGCTTCTCATTAACCTGTGCTGAGTTATTCACAATTGTACTTGTAAGATGGTTAAATAAAGAGCAAAATGATTGGTTATTATATTATTATTTGTGCCCTGGTCCTATAGGAGCTCTTTGTCACTTCCCACGAGCCGGGTTGTGATAAAAAACTCACACTCATTCTTATGTTTAATAAATGTATTGTATAGTGTGTGTGTGGCAGGAATACAGTGATGGCAAAAAACATTGATTCCGGTGGGGTGTCCCCACCCAGGTAGTGGCAGTGCTGGCAACACTAGCTGCAGTAATCGATGGGGAGGGGTCATGCAACTGTTGAGAATGTGAGTTTATGGTTGTGTGGGGGGGAAGGGTTGAGTGTGTGTGGGTGGGTGTATGTGTGTATCCCACAACTGTTGCGAAGGAGTAAAAGATGTTAGGGACAATAGAGGATGGTCAACAGCTATATATAATACAAATCGAGGTGAGGGCGATGGAAATGCATTTGGCAGTTGATCTACTTCAATTGGGTAAATGGAACTGTGTGGTCTTTTCGAAGGATGGATCCCATTCTGTTCAGGGCTATGGAATGTGGGGGGTCAGAGGTGGCATTGGGATGAAGGCCCAGCTCGAGATGAGGAGGGCTTTTAGCGGGTGGAATGGTGGGGACCAATTGGAGGTTTACTTAGTAGCAATGCAAATATCATGGTACAGCTACAGTATATAGACACTCAATCATCATGTTACTTTTTAATGGTACGTTTACAAACATATATTTTTTTTATAAATAGAATTTGAAAGTTGTGTCTCATTATGGTAAGTGGTGAAATAAGTATAGCCAGTTACAGTTGTAATGGCCTAGCAGATAATAAGAAAAGACGATCAGTATTTTTACCTGGATAAAAGAGGAATATAATATCTATTGTTTACAGGAAATTTTAGATTAAGTTTTGTGGAAAAAGACCTGGGGGGTGAAATATATTTCTCCCATGGGCAAAGAAATTCGAAAGGGGTGATGGTTTTAATTAAAAGTAATTTTGATCCAAATGTGCAAATTGTCCAAACAGATTGTCAAGGTAGATGGATTATTTTAAATATATTATTGGACAATAAACAGATATGGCTTATTAACCTATACGGTCCGAATAATGATTATCCAAGCTTCTTTGAAAATAAATATAAGAATTTATCAACTCTACAAGCAACACTGGACTTTATTATTATGGTGGGAGATTTTAATACGGTCTTAAATACCTCTATGGACCGGAAAGGAAATCACACTACAAACTATCACCCTCAGGCACTGTTGATCCTACCCCCTACTTTTTCGAACATTCTGTTAAAAATCGCGCAACATTTCGGCGTCCTGCTACTCATGCCAGGAACTTAGTATATGCATATGATTAGTATGTGTGGATAGAAAACACTCTCACGTTTCTAAAACTGGTTAAATCACGGCTGTGACTATAACAGAACGTCTGTTTCATCGAAAAGCGCAAGAAAAACTGATCACTGAAAACTGAAAAAAATATCCATGCGCCAGTTGCATGTATTGTTCAAGGGGCACGAAATTAAATGGGGCCGAGATTGCTGTCCTACAGCTTCCACACGATGTCACCACTCTTGTCAATTGCCTTCTCGTTGTTTCTTGGTCAAACGAGGAAGAGAGACCACTTTCCATCCTGTCTCCAACAGGAAGTTTTGGAAGTGAGTTTTCAGAAGATGATTTGAAAGCGTGGAGCTATTGAATACACATCGCCTCGTGATCAATTTGATAGATTATTAACGTTTACTAATACCTAAAGTTGGATTACAAAAGTATTTCGAAGTGTTTTGTGAAAGTTTATCGTCGACTTTTTTAATTTAAAAAAATGACGTAGCGTTTCGAAACTGTTTTTTTCTGAATCACACAGTTTCCATAGATGGATATTTTGGGTATATATGGGCCGATTTAATCGAAAAAAAGACCCAATAGTGATGTTTATGGGACATCTAGGAGTGCCAACAAAGAAGCTCGTCCAAGGTAATGAAAGTTTTATATTTTATTTCTGCTATTTGTGTAGCGCCGGCTACGCTAATTCTTTTGTTTACGTCGCCTTCCGTTATTTCGGGGTGTTGCATGCTATCAGATAATAGCTTCTCATGCTTCTCATGCTTTCACCGAAAAGCATTTTAACAATCTGACTTGTTGGCTAGATTCACAACGAGTGTAGCTTTAATTCAATGCCCTGCATGTGTGTTTTGATGAACGTTTGAGTTTTAACGAGTGCTATTAGCATTTGGCGTAGCGCATTTGCATTTCCAGATGCCTAAATGGGACGTCTGCGTCTCAGGTAGACGCAAGAGGTTTTAAGGAAATCATGAATGTCATGGATATATTGGATTTTTTTTTTACCTACCTACTTATTTAAGTAGGCAAGAACAAATTCTTATTTTCAATGACGGCCTAGGAACAGTGGGTTAACTGCCTGTTCAGGGGCAGAACAACAGATTTGTAGCTTGTCAGCTCAGGGGTTTGAACTTGCAACCTTCCAGTAACAAGTACCAACGCTTTAACCACTAGCCTACCCTGCCGGAATTATTAGACATATGGAGACTTAAATACCCTGACCTAGTGAGATATACATGGCGGAGGCTTAATTAAGCTAGTCGTCTTGACTACTTTCTTATGCCATTCTCTCTGTCACCAAAAGTTTAAAAGTGTTGATAGGGGACAGAATGCAGTAATAATCATCATCACATAATTGGCATATATATTACTCTTACAGAATTTCCACGTGGGCGAGGATATTGGAAATTTAATCAAAGCCTACTAGCTGATAAATTGTTTAGATCTCGGGCAGACAAATTTATAACAGACTTTTTCAGACATAACATAGGTACAGCAGATCCCTTTATTGTATGGGACACTTTTAAATGTGCCTTTAGAGGCCACAATTCAGTACTCATCAATAAAACAAAATCAATTTAGATCGAAAGTGTCCATATTAACAAAGGAAATTGAAGGACTAACAGTACAGTTAGATAACAATAAAAATGGTACCATAGAGGCACAGAATAAGTTAGAGGAAAAACAAAAAGAAATGGAGGAATTTATTCAAGAAAGATCCAGTGTAATAGATTAGAAAAATAAAGCGAACTGGATGGAATATGGGGAAAAATGCACCAAAGTCTTTTTCAATCTTCAATATATAAATTCTACCAAAGAAAATGTATTAAAACTTGCTACAAATGATGGAGTCATTCATGATTCTCCAAATTATATTTTGAAATAGGAATTAAAGTACTTTAAGAATATGTTTTCGTTTCAGGCTCCTCCGTCTCCACTAAATGAAAGTAATTGAATGGATTTTTTCCCTAATAATAATGTAAAATTAACATCTGTACAGAAAGACTCATGTGAAGGCCAAATTACAGAGGAGGAACTGCTTAATGCAATTGGGGCGTTTAAGGATAGGAAACCTCCAGGGCTGGATGGAGTACCAGTCGAATAAAGATCGAGTCCATTTAAAAAATTGGAGACCTCTTACACTTCAGTGTTGTGATGCAAAAATCCTAGCAAAATGCTTTGCGCATAGAATTAACAAGTATTGTCAGATATTATTAATCCTAATCAGGATTAATCAGTTTTTTACATGGACGATCCATTGGAGATAATATAAAACAAGTACTGGGAACAATAGAAAACTATAAAATATCGGGGACAAAAAAATATTCAATTTTATTTGGAACGGCAAGCCAGACAAAATGAAAAAGGGCCTATTTATATAACGAATATGAATTCAGAGGGCAGAAATGATTAAATATTAAAGCATTAGACCTCTCACTAAAGGCATCAGTCATACAAAATATATACTTAAATCCAAACTGGTTCTCTAGTAAATTGGTAGGAATGTCTCATCCTATGTTGAAGAATGGCCTTTTTTCCCCTTTATTCAGATTACACCTGCTCACTTTTGGTTGTTTGAAAAGGAAATAATCTCCAAAATATCGTTATTTTTTAAACAAGCCTTAGAAAGTTGGTTGCAATTTCAGTTTAATCCACCTGAAAAGACAGAAGAAATAATGCAACACATATTGTGGTTAAACTCAAATATGCTAATTGATTCAAAAAAAACATATTTTTTTCAAAGAAATTTACATTTTAAAAAGGTATAATTTTAGTGAATGATATCATGAATAGGACTGACGGAGTTGTCACACATGCAGCTAAGACAGACATATAGACATGTCTGCTCTACCCATAATTACAACCAATTAATTGCAGCATTTACCACAAAAATGGAAGAGGAAAGTAAAAGGGCAAAAAAGGATTTTTTAATGAATTTATTTGCAAATTATGGTGGAAAATATGTATTTGGTCAATAACAAAAAGTTTATCTCAATACTTTTGTCATATACCCTTTGTTGGCAATGACAGAGGTCAAATGTTTTCTGTAAGTCTTCACAAGGTTTTCACTGTTGCTGGTTTTTTGGCCCATTCCTCCATGCAGATCTCCTCTAGAGCAGTGATGTTTTGGGGCTGTTGTTAAAGGTGGACTTTCAATTCCTCCAAAGATTTTCTATGGGGTTGAGATCTGAAGACGGCTAGGCCACCTAGGACCTTGAAATGTTTACGAAGCCACCTCTTCGTTACCCGGGCGGTGTGTTTGGGATCATTGTTATGCTGAAAGACCCAGCCACGTTTCATCTTCAATGCCCTTGCTGATGGAAGGAGGTTTTCACTCAAAATCTCACGATAGATGGCCATATTCCATTCATTTCCTTTACACGGATCAGTCATCCTGGTCCCTTTGCAGAAAACAGCCCCAAATCATGATGTTTCCACCCCCATGCTTCACAGTAGGTATGGTGTTCTTTGGATGCAACTCAGCATTCTTTGTCCTCCAAACACAACGAGTTGAGTTTACCAAAAGTTATATTTTGGTTTCATCTGACCATATGACATTCTCCCCAATCTTCTTCTGATCATCCAAATGCTCTCTAGTAAAACTTCAGACGGGCCTGGACATGTACTGGCTTAAGCAGGGGGACACGTCTGGCACTGCAGGATTTGAGTCTCCTGGCGGCGTAGTGTGTTACTGATGGTGGCTTTATTACTTTGGTCCCAGCTCTCTGCAGGTCATTCACTAAGTCCCCGTGTGGTTCTGGGATTTTGCTCACGGTTCTTGTGATCACCTGACCCCACGGGTGAGATTTTGCATGGAGCCCCAGATTGAGGGAGATTATCAGTGGTCTTGTATTTCCAGTGGTCTTTCATTTCCTAATAATTGCTCCTACAGTTGATTTCTTCAAACCAAGCTGCTTACCTATTGCAGATTCAGTCTTCCCAGCCTGGTGCAGGTCTACAATTTTGTTTCTGGTGTCCTTTGACAGCTCTTTGGTCTTGGCCATAGTGGAGTTTGGAGTGTGCCTGTTTGAGGTTGTGGACAGGTGTCTTTTATACTGATAACAAGTTCAAACAGGTGCCATTAATACAGGTAAAGAGTGGAGGACGGAGGAGCCTCTAAAGAAGAAGTTACAGGTCTGTGAGAGCCAGAAATCTTTGCTTGTTTGTAGGTGACCAAATACTTATTTTCCAACATAATTTGCAAATAAATTCATAAAAATCCTACAATGTGATTTTCTGGATTTTTTTTCTCATTTTGTCTGTCATAGTTGAAGTGTACCTATGATGAAACTTACAGGCCTCATATTTGTTTGCAAACTGATATGTGGCACGTATTAATGCCAAAATAACATGCAAAACATTTGGGGCTCACCTGCCCTGAATCACGGGCCGCCACTGGGTATCTGTGACCCATATATGGATATCTGTATTCCTAGTCATGTGAAATCCATAGATTCGGGTCTAATTAATTTATTTCAATTACCTGATTTCCTGTAACTCGGTAAAAGCTTTATATTTTTGTTCACTATATAATTACGTCCCTATGATGGCTGAGCGACACTGATCTGAAGTGAATTTGAACTTGACCTTTGTGCTAGAGAAAAAATTGTATTCTGTGCAGTAACGATCTATCCATGATAATCACAAGGATAAAGTGCATTTGGAAAGTATTCAGACCTCTTGACTTTTTTTCACATTTTGTTATCTTACACCCTTATTCTAAAATGGATTAAATAGTTTTTTCCCCTCAACAGTCTACACACAATACCCATAATGACAGAGAAATTATGTTTTCGACATTTGCAAATGTATTGAAAATAACTTAAATATCACATGTACTTACAGTACCAGTCAAAAGTTTGGACACCTACAGTACTCATTCCAGGGTTTTTCTTTATTTGTATTATTTTCTACATTGTAGAATAATAATGAAGACATCAAAACTATGAATTAACACATATGGAATCATGTAAGATTCTTCAAAGTAGCCACTCTTTGCCTTGATGACAGCTTTGCATACTCTTGGCGTTCTCTCAACCAGCTTCATGAGGTAGTGACCTGGAATCCATTTCAATTAACAGGTGTGCCTTGTTAATTTGTGGAATTTATTTTCTAAATGCGTTTGAGCCAGTCAGTTGTGTTGTGACAAGGTAGGGGTGCTATACAGAAGATTGGCAAAAGACCAAGTCCATATTATGGCACAAATAGCTCAAATAAGCAAAGATGAACCAGAGTTCATCATTACTTTAAGACATGAAGGTCAGTCAATCCGTAGCATTTTAAGAACTTTGAAAGTTTCTTCAAGTGTAGTCGCAAAAACCATCAATTGCTATGACGAAACTGTGTCTTGTGAGGACCGCCACAGGAAAGGAAGACCCAGAGTTACCTCTGCTGCAGAGGATACGTTCATTAGAGTTAACTGCACCTCAGATTGAAGCCCAAATAAATGCTGCACAGAGTTCAAGTAACAGACACATCTCAACATCATCTGTTCAGAGGCCACTCGTGAATCAGGCCTTCATGGTTGAATTGCTGCGAAGAAACCAATACTAAAGGACACCAATAATAAGAAGGTACTTCCTTGAGCCAAAAACACAGGCAATGGACATTAGACCGGTGGAAATCTGTCCTTTGGTCTGATGAGTGCAAATTTGAATTTTTGGTTCCAACAGCTGTGTCTTTGTGAGATGCAGAGTAGGTGAACGGATTACCTCCGCATGTGTGGTTCCCACCGTGAAGCATGGAGGAGGTGGTGTGATGATGTGGGGTGCTTTGCTGCTGACACTGTTGGTAATTTATTTTGAATTCAAGGCACACTTAACCGGCATGGCTACCACAGCATTATGCAGCGATACACCATCTCATCTGGTTTGCTGGTCAGATGACCTGGCCTCCACTATCACCCGACCTCCACCCAATTGAGGTGGTTTGGGATGAGTTGGACCGCAGCGTGAAGGAAAAGCAGCCACCAAGTGCTCAGCGTATGTGGGAACTTTTTGTTGTTGTCAAGAAGTGAATTTATGAAAATCACTATCTAGTGTTGCTTCTGTCCCTCTCCTCGCCCATACCTGGGCTTGAACCAGGGACCCTCTGCACACATCAACAACAGCCACCCTCGTAGCATCGTTACCTATCGCAGAGCAAGGGGAACAACTACTCCAAGTTCTCAGAGCGAGTGACGTCACCGATTGAAAGCCATTAGCGCACCCCACTAACTAGCTAGCCACTTCACACTGGTTACACCCGACTTGAAAAAATATATATTCACAGTGAGATATTTGGTGAAATAGACCGGCATTCCTTCATAGGAAACAATGGGGGGACCTCAGCGTTCCAAGGGCAAAAAGTATTTTGTGGGTAGCATTTGATGACAACCGAGCTACCTGCCCAGGCTTACATAATTAGAGAGAGGAGATTCTCATGATTAAAATGGCCTCCGACTTGAAAGAAATCTAAATACACGAAATAGACAGACATGCCTATATTTCCCCCATAGGAAACAATGGGAAGAAAGCAGAGTTTCAATATTATTGTTGTTGTGTAAGAGGGACAAGGTAGGGAACCTGTTTGTCTGCCATATTTTAAAGATACAAATTGTCTGAAAATAATTGTCATTAAGGTAAAAATATACCAGTTTCATTTGAGGACAAACATGCTTGACAGCTGCGCCCATAAAGGTTTAAAAATAAATGGGAAGAGATTTTCGATATACTGATTCCATGGCACATGGTTTATGAACTGATACAAAAAAACCACACTTGATTCAACACTTCGAGTTTTCCAATTAAAATTATTATACAAAATTTTGCCACCTACAGAATGGTGTATATATGGGGCAAACAACAATCTCAGCTCTGTAGATTTTGCTGCGAAGAGACAGAATCACTAGATAATTTATTCTGGTATTACCTCTATGTAACTTGTTTCTGGTCACAGGTTCAGGAATGATTTAAAAAGTCACAACATTCACTTAAAATTAACCTTACAAATAGCAGTGTTGGGCGATTTTGGAAAGCCATAGTCAGTCAATAAATAATATAATACTTGTAGGAAAGGTTTTCATCTTTCGCTCACAATCTGTGGATACTATACAATCAGAATGGTTCAAAATGTATGTAAAACATCACAGTGCAATTGAAAAATATATGTCACATGGAAACCAAACGAGGGTGATCTATGGTGATAGGTGGGTTGGGCTGAGAGTGGGTGAGGGGTGGTATTGAACAGTATGTATTATTGTTATGTGATTGTTGTATATAAAAGGTACCATATATGCAAAAGGTGTATTTAAAATGTATATGTAAGCAGAAAAGCTATAAAAAAAAACAAAATACAAATATTTAAAAAAAAGATCTGTCCTAAGAAGTGGTGGATGGGTTAATAATTAATAATACAAATAAAAAACAATCGTTGATTGAGAGCCTTCCTGTTGGTTGTTTGATCAATAGGACTGTTAAGTTCCCAAACGTAAGATGATTCCTGTGGTATTTACATGTTTGCAGAAAGCTATTCAGATGTAACGTTATTTTATGGCTTTTGCGACTGCTTTGATAATAATCTATATTTGTTGCTGTTGCCTGTAAACACACTGTTCAGTTCAAAGTGATTGGCACAGGCCCATATGTGGTAATGGCCTATTTTCATATAGGCCTACTGAAGCTCTGATTGGTTATGGTGCACCGGTCTGTGTAGAGTCCTGGCCTGGACAAGACTGAAACATTTTGATTCGTTTTGATTTACTGCCGTGTCTATTAATTGCCCAAAAGCATGGTCTCTTTTCCACTCTGTTATTGAATTTTCACAAATATTAGACTATACGTCATTCCCAAATATTGTGAAAATGTGAGACGTGACCATATCTGAGCTCTCTTGATAGATAATTTAACAAATAAATGTAATATTCTTGTATATAATCAGATTTTTAACTATATTTAATGGTGTTAAAACACTCAGTTCCTCTTTAAGTCTAAATCGGTCTTATTCACTTTCAGTGCTCAGCTACATCTAATCTTTTAATTACAGACACCCTTTTCTGAAGAGCCTATGCTTGCTTTGAAATGTGAACAACAAGGTCTCATTAACATTGCATGTATTTCTTTCAAATGAGGTAGCACTAATGACTGCTTGGGCATTTCCTGTTAAATGATAGAAACATGATGTTGTTTTATGGCTGTTGGTTTCCTCCCATTGGCCCCACAGACAGTAATAATACATGGACAACATGGGAACACAACATGGTATGTGACCGATGACTATCTGATGGGTCATAGTCACACCGGCCATATAAGGTGAATCACACCAGTCTGTTTACGTTTCACTTACACAAGGACCCTTGTCTTGACTTTTAGCTGTAGCATTGTAGCGCCGCTTACACTTGACGTTATCCCACCACTAACTTCACCAGACTTCTACTTGGGCCTATTTCAATGTTATGCCCTTCATTGCAATGTTTTTGTATGTTAAGGTGCCATGACAAGTCACCCAATGGCTTGACTTAAAGCTAGCTGTAACATTAAGCTGCTTAGCCTATGTCATGACTTCAACTTAACCTGAATCAATGTGATTTGTATGTGCTATGTCCATTATAGTAACATTTGTTGTAGTAGTTCCCCCTTTTATCACTATGAACGTATGACTTGACGTGAAACTGTAACATCGGCACTCTTACATCACTGACTGGAACTAACTGATTCAGTAGGACTTTTATGTTCCCTATGTTCCTTTGTATTGTCACATGTACAAGTACAGTGAAATGCATTTCTTGCTAGCTCTGACCCCAACAATGCAGTAATCAATAACAATGTAATGCTAAAAATAACAAGATATAACAAAAGCACACTTGATATATATATAAATAAGGTTGGTAAGCATATTATATAGAAGGTCAGTTACAGTACCATATTTAACATGTGCAGGGATAATGGAATGATAGATTTGAGGGCCGAACTTGAAGCCCTCGATCCACTGCAGCCCTGTCGATGTGGATGGGGGCGTGCTTGATGATGGTGTTGGAGTCGTGCATAGCCACGCAGTTGTGGCTGAACAAGGAGTACAGGAGGGGACTAAGCACACACCACTGTGGGGCCCCGTGTTGAGGGTCAGCGTGGCGGAGGGAATGTTGCCTCACCACTTGGGGTCAGCCTGTCAGGAAGTCAAAGATCCAGTTGCAGAGGGCAGTGTTCCATCCCAGTGTCCTAAGCTTGGGGACGAGCTTGGAGGGGACAATGGTGTTGAACACTGAGCTGTAGTCAATGAACAGCATTCTCACATAGGTATTATTCTTATCTAGATGGGTGAAGGCAGTGTGGAGTGCAATTGAGATTGTGTCTTCTGTGGATCTGTTCGGGTGGTATGCAAATTAGAGTGGGTCTAGGGTGTCTGGGATGGTGGAGTTGATGTGGGCCATAACCAGCCTTTCTCAAGGCTGTAGTCATTGTGGCATGAAGCCTTAGAATTTTTGGGAACAGGAATGATGGTGGTCATCTTAAAACATGTGGTGATTACAGACTGGGACAAGGAGAGCTTGAACATTACCATTAATATACTTGCCAGTTGTTCTGCGCCTGCTCTGAGAACACGCCTTGGAATACCATCGGGCCTTGCGGCGATTGACCTAAATAGTCTTTACCCACGTCGACCTCGGCGAGCGAGATCACTCAATATTCTGGGGGCGGTGGTGGCCCTCACACCCGGCACGATATTGTTCTTGTCAAAGTGTGCCTGAAATGCATTGAGTTCATCTGGTGGAGAAGCATCGTTGGGAAGGTCACGGCTGGGTCTTCCTTGTAATCCGTAATAGACTGTATCACCTGCCACACTTGGCAGGTGTCAGAGCCTGTGTAATATGATTCCACCTTATTCCTATATTGTCCTTTTGCTCGTTTCATGACTCTGTGGAGGTCATAGCGGGACTTCTTGTACTTGTTCCTGTCCTCAGTCATAGCATCAGGATTGTCTGCGATAGCCCTGTGTGCGGTAGCCCTGTCCTTTAGTTTAGCACCAACCTCAGTGCTAATCAGGGGCTTTCGATTGGGGAAGCAGTGAACCTTAACTGTGGGGAAAACATCGCAGATGCATTTCCTAATGAAGCTGGTGAAGTGTTTAGCTCGTCGACGTTATCGGCGGAGTCCCGAAACATATTCCAATCAGCGCTAGTGAAGCAGTCCTGTAGCATGATCTCTGATTCTGGAGACCAATTCTCAATGGAGCGAGTCACGGGCAATTCCTGTTTGAGCTCCTGCTGGTAAAAAAAAAAAGAAGCAGGAGTGCGAAGTCATGATCTGATTTGTCGAATGGCAGACGAGCGAAGGCCTTTTATGCTTGTTTGTGGGTAGAATAACAGTGGTTTAGGACGTTATTGCCCCTAGTGGTGAGGGAGAAGTGTTGACGGAAGTTGTGCATCGCATGTCTTAATGACGCGAAATTAAAACCACCAGCAACCAGAAAAGCTGCCTCTGGATATATTGTACGTTTTCTTGCTTGGTTATACTCTCGTACAGCTTGTTTTTTTCTTGTCCTGAGGTGGAATATATCCAACCATCACAATAACAGCTGAAAACCCCTTGGGAGGTGAAAGGGTGAGCATTTGACCATCAGGTATTCCAAGACGGGTGAACAATGGGTCAACACTTCCACCACGCCGAGTAAACACACCAGTTGTTGATGAAGAGGCAAACCCCTCCCCCTCGACTTCCCCTACTCCACTCTCCTGTTCGGCACAGTGAATGGAGAATCCATTGAGTTGGATAGTCATGGTGGGGTATCTTGCCCGAGAGCCATGTTTCAGAAGAGCAGAGAATATAGCATTTTCAACAGTGCCATTGGTAGCAAATCCACGATTGGAGGTCATCCATCTTATTATCACGTGAATGAACATAGGCCAATAGAAAGAAGGGAAGAGGTGGCCGGTTCTCCTTTTGCCTTAACTTCTTTGGGATAGGGAGCGGTATTTTGACGTCCGGATGAAAAGCATGCCCAAAGTAAACTGCCTGCTACTCAGGCCCAGAAGTGAGGAAATGCATATAATTGGGAGATTTGTTCAAATTATGTCTGTGGGTATAACAGAACTGGAATGGCAGGCGAAACCCAGAGGACGAACCATCCACCCCCAAAACAATTCATCCTACCACTGATTTCAATGGCTGGCACTTTTATAATAGGGTGAAATCATTCCCGATTGCAGTTCCTAGGGCTTCCACTAGATTATAAAGAGTTTCAGGCTGGTTTTGGAAAAATGAGCCAGAAATTTTTGTTTTTCCAGGTGGCTCCCATTTTGGCCGTAGTGCTTCCAAGTGCGTAAATGAGAGTGCGTTCTTTGGTATTTTTCTCCGGTAAACAATTCTCTGTCTTAAATTCTATTGTTTATTTGCGTATTAGGGTACCTAAGGTTTGATTATAAACGTTGATTGACTTGTTTGTATAAGTTTATTGGTAAGGTTTGGGATTCATTTTGTATGCATTTTGAAGGAGGGAACCAAGTGGATTATTGACTGAAGCGCACCAGCTAAACTGAGTTTTTATGGATATAAAGAAGGAGTTTATCGAAAAAAAGGACCATTTGTAATGTAACTGGGACCTTTTGGAGTGCCAACAGAAGAAGATCTTTAAAGGTAAGGCATATATTATATCGCTAATTCTGACTCCTGGTTGAAAATGGTTTGTTATGCATTTGTGTGCTGGGCGCTGTCCTCAGATAATCGCATGGTTTGCTTTCGCCGCAAAGCCTTTTTGAAATCTGACATGGCGGCTGGATTAACAACAAGTTAAGCTTTATTTTGATGTATTGCACTTGTGATTTCATGGAAGTTTCATATTTATAGTAATTTAATTTGAATTTGGCCGGAAGTTGTCGAAATGGTTAGCAGGGTAGCCTGAAAATTGGGTCGGAATTATAGTAAGAGCCCAGGGCAGATGAGTCAAAGTTGATGCCCAAATTGAGGTAAGTAACTTCCGAACTGATGTTCAAAACTGATGTCGGTTGTAAAAAATGTAAGAAATGATAGTTGATACATTGAGAAAGAAAATAAAATAGCATAACTGGGTCAGAGCTCACAAAACGGCGTCCATTCGGGAGGGCGCCATTTTATATAGCTACATCTGTTAAGATTGGTGCCATTTTTATCACTATGAAAGTATTTGATAATTGAGAATCAGGTTTGCTCTAAGTGCACCCTTGACAGGAGTGGTGTGTGTGTGTGTGTGTGTGTAGGAATGAAGCCTGGGGGGGCTTAAGCAACTCAGCTAATTGGCTAATGTAGCTAATAACATTTGAACGCTGATGGATGGCCATTGCTTTGTGTGTGTTTGTGTGTCCGCCCGCATGTGCATGCACGGTGTGTCTGTGTATGTGTATAACATTAGTGTGTGATAGATAGCCATTGCTCTGCTAGCTTTTCAGACAGACAACAAATTGGCGCCATTAAGGACTGCAGTTAAAGGAACTCTTGAGGAATGGGATTACATTTAATTAGCTGGGTTGGACCACTTGCCTTAGTACCCGTTATATGTATTAAAGGATGTACTGTTTTTTATTTTCTGCGCAATGCAATCTGTCGTCAACAGCAACCTTGGTTGTCTAGGGAATTGTTTGAGTGTCCTGTTGCATGTTTTCTGGCAGGTGCTTCACTAGGATATTGATGGTTGAGCTTAGCTTGTATTGAGTTGTTAAGCTAGGTATAGTGTGAAGACAAGCAGAGTACAATATAATGTAATATCTATAATATACAGTGGCAAGAAAAAGTATGTGGACCCTTTGGAAATATCTGGATTTCTGAATAAATGTGTCATAAAATGTAATCTGATCGTCATCTAAGTCACAACAATAGATAAGCACCGTCTGCTTACACTAATAACACACAAACAATTATAAGCTTTCATGTCTTTATTGAACACACTATGTAAACATTCACAGTGCAGGGTGGGAAAAGTATGTGAACCCTTGGATTTAATAAATGGTTGATCCTCCTTTGGCAGCAATAACCTCAACCAAACGTTTTCTGTAGCTGCTGATCAGACCTGTACAATGGTCAGGAGGAATTTTGGACCATTCTTCTTTACAAAACTGTTTCAGTTCAGCAATATTCTTGGGATGTCTGGTGTGAACTGCTCTCTTGAGGTCATGCCACAGCATCTCAATCAGGTTGAGGTCAGGACTGGTCTATTCCAGAATTTGTATTTTCTTCTGTAGAAGCCATTCTGTTGTTGATTTACTTCGGTGTTTTGGATCGGTGTCCTGTTACATCACCCAACTTCTGTTGAGCTTTGATTGGCGGATGGATAGCCTTATTCTCCCGCAAAATGTCTTGATTAACTTGGGAATTCATTTTCCTTCGATGATAGCAAGCTGTCCAGGCCCCGAGGCAGCAAAGCAGTCCCGTGCAACAACTTTTTTTGGACAGTGGGGTCCTCCCATGAACACCTTTCTTGTTTAGTGTTTTACGAATCGTAGACTCGTCAACAGATGTTAGAATGTTCCAGAGATTTCTGTAAGTCTTTAGCTGACACTTCTTACCCTCATTGAGCATTCTGCGCTGTGCTCTTGCAGTCATCTTTGCAGGATGGCCACTCCTAGGGAGAGTAGCAACAGTACTGAACTTTCCATTTGTAGACAATTTGTCTTAACGTGGACTGATGAACATCATGGCTTTTAGAAATACTTTTGTAACCCTTTCCAGTTTTATGCAAGTCAACAATTCTTAATATTAGCTCTTCTGAGATCTCTTTTGTTCAAGGCATGGTTCACATCAGGCAATGCTTCTTGTGAATAGCAAACTCACATTTTGTGAGTTTTTCTTATAGGGCAGGCCAGCTCTAACCAACATCTCTAATTTCTTCTCATTGATTGGACTCGGGGGTAGCTGACTCCTGACTCCAATCAGCTTTAGGAGAAGTCATTAGCCTAGTGGTTCACATACTTTTTCCAACCTACACTGTGAAAGTTTAAATTATATATTCAATTATAGAAAAAGAAAAGAAAAATACAATAACTTGTGTGTTATTAGTTTCAGCACACTGTGTTTGTCTATTGTTGTGACTTAAACAAAGATCAGATAAAATGTTACAACCAATTTATGCAGAAATCCAGGTAATTCCAAAGGGTTCACATACTTTTATCTTGCCACTGTCGGTTTGATCCGCAGTGGACACGGTGAGGTGTAAACCAGGTTCAACCTCATTGGAGGAAGCCCTATATGTAGTCTCACGTGACTGACGAGTGTAGCTGTTCTTCTTGCAAAGGAAGTCTTGCCTCAACCAGATCCTATAAACTTGATCCAAACCATGAGGACACATTTGTTTGCGTCTGTGGCAACCAAACATATTTTAATCATGTGCAATAGCTTATGTATAATTCATAAAGCCTTGTGTGTGTATTAATGCTCCAGACAGAGGACCATTCCTGAGCATTAGCTACTGTCCCAGTAGATAATGTTCATGGCTTTCTGATGGCTGAATCATTCAATTATTCCTGGAAGAGAGGAGCAACAAGCAGGTTTCAAGACTACAACCAAAACACTCGCTTTTGCAACCCTTTGACTTGACAGTGCGACACCAAATTTGAATTGGTCGCAGGGTGCCAGTGAAAAGAATACATTGATATATTCCCATAATGTTTTGCTGTCAGCAATCAAGTTTTCCAGATATAAAACTTCAAAAATACCGAAATACAGCTGGTATGATAGATTTAGCATTATATGATGCAAAACATAGCATCATATGATGCAAAATGCATCATACTACTGTATTCCCATATTTTAATGTTATATTCTCAAAATCTTGATTGCTCACAAGCAAAACATTTGGGACTATATCAACAATGGACTAATGAAACAAATACCAAGATATATAGTTTTTGGATGGATTTTTCGTTTAAGTGTTGAATGGATAGACATGGTGCCGACAGATATGGTCGCCTCGCTTCAGGTCCTTACGAAGCTATGCAGTAATTTGTTTTTTAATGTATTATTTCTTACATTGTTAGCCCAGAAAATCTCAAATGTTATTACATACAGCCGGGAAGAACTATTGGATATAAAAGCGACGTCAACTTACCAACATTACGACGAGGAATACGACTTTCCCGAAGAGGATCCTTTGTTCGGACCTCCACCCTGGACATGGGATCTTATCCAAGAGGCTGACCCAAAACAATGGGGTTACCACAGGAGAGGCAGACAGAGCAGCCTACTGGTCAGGCTTAGAAGGCGAGCACATCATCCACCGGTTCCCGAGCATATTACTCGCCAATGTCCAATCTCTAGACCACAAGGTGGACGAAATTAGGGCACCGAGTTGCCTTCCAGAGAGACATCAGTGATTGGAACATTCTCTGTTTCACGGAAACATGGCTCACACCGGATATGTTGTCAGAGTCGGTACAGTCACCTGGTATCTTCACGCATCACGCCGACAGAAACAAACATCTCTCTTGTAAGAAGAAGGGCGGGGGTGTATGCCTTATGATAACCACTCATGGTGTAATCATAACAACATACAGGAACTCAAGTCCTTTTGTTCACCTGACCTAGAATTCCTTACAATCAAATGCTGACCGCATGATCTGCCAAGAGTATTGTTTTCGATTATAGTCACAGCCGTGTATATCCCCCCCAGGCAGACACCTCGACGTCCCTGAAAGAACTTCATTGGACTCTATGCAAACTGGAAACCACATATCCTGAGGCTGCATTTATTGTAGCTTGGGATTTTAACAAGGCTAATCTGAAAACAAGGAAACTAAATTCTATCAGCATATTGAATGCACGACACGAGCTGGTAGCATTCTGGATCATTGCTGCTTGAACTTCCGCGATGCAAACAAAGCCCTCCCCTGCCCTCCCTTTGGCAACTCTGACCATGACTCCATTTTGTTGCTCCCAGCCTACAGACAGAAACTGAAACAGGAAATGCCCGTGCTCAGGTCTATCCAATGCTGGTCTGACCAATCGGATTCCACGCTTCAAGATTACTTCGATGACATGGACTGGGATATGTTCCGGATAGCCTCAGACAATAACATTAATGTATACGCTGACTCGGTGAGCGAGTTTATTAGCAAGTTCATCGGTGTTGTACCCACTGTGACTATTAAAACCTTCCCTAACCAGAAACCGTGGAATGATGGCAGCATTCGTGCAAACTGAAAGCACGAACCACCACTTTCCATCTGCTTTCCAACATGGCAAGGCGACTGGAAATATGACCGAATATAAACAGTGTAGCTATTCTCTCCGCAAGGCAATCAAACAAGTAAAGCGTCAGTATAGAGACAAAGTAGAGTCACAATTCAACGGCTCAAACAGGAGACGTATGTGGCAGGGTCTACAGTCAATCACTGATTAAAAAAGAAAACCAGCCCCGTCACAGACATCGACGTCTTGCTCCCAGACATATTAAACAACTTAAACGACCTGCTACCAAAGCCTGTGGGCTCTCCTTCACCGTGGCCATTGTGAGTAAAACATTTAAACGTGTTAACCCTCGCAAGGCTGCCAGCCCAGATGGCATCCCTAGCCGGGTCCTCAGAACAAGCGCAGACCAGCTGGTTGGTGTGTTTACGGATATTCAATCAATCGCTATCCCAGTCTGCTGTGTCTACATGCTTCAAGATGGCCACCATTCCTGTTCCCAAGAAAACTAAGGTAACTGAACTAAATGACTATCGCCCCGCAGTACTCACTTCTGTCATCATGAAGTGCTTTGACAGACTAGTCAAGGATTATATCACTTCCACCCTACCTGAGACCTTAGACCCACTTCAATTTGCTTACTGCCCGAATAGGTCCACAGACTACGCAATCGCCATCACACTGCACATTGCCCTATCCCATCTGGACAAGAGGAATACCTATGTAAGAATGCTGTTCACACCATAGTACCCTCCAAACTCATCATTAACTTCAAGACCCTGGGTCTCAACCTCGTCCTGTGCAACTGGGTCTTGGACTTTCTGACGGGCCGCCCCAGGTGGTGAGGATAGGAAACAACATCTCCACCCTGCTGATCCTCAACACTAGGGCCCCACAAGGGTGCATTCTCAGTCCTCTCCTGTACTCCTTGTTCACCCATGACTGCGTGGCCATGCACGCCTCCAACTCAATCATCAAGTGTGCAGATGACACTACAGTGGTAGGCTTGATTACCAACAACGATGAGATGGCCTACAGGGAGGAGGTGAGGGCCATCGGACTGAGGTGTCAGGAAATTAACCTTTCACTCAACATCACCAAAACAAAGGAGATGATTGTGGACTTCAGGAAACAGTAGAGGGAGCAACCACCCATCCACATTGATAGGACAGTAGTGGAGAAGGTGAGAAGTTTTAAGTTCCTAGGCGTACACATCACAGACAAACTGAAATTGTCCATTCATACAGACAGTGTGGTGAAGAAGGCGCAACTGCGCCTCTTAAACCTCAGGAGGCTGAAGAAATTTGGCTTGTCACCTAAAACACACAAACGTTTACAGATGCACAATCAAGAGCATCCTGTCGGGCTGTATCACCGCCTGATATGTCAACTGCTTCGCCCACAACAGCAAGGCTCTCCAGAGGGTTGTGCGGTCTGCACAACGCGTCATCGGGGGCAAACTACCTGCCCTCCAGGACACCTACAGCATCCGATGTCACAGAAAGACCAAAAAGATCATCAAGGAAAACCACCACCCGAGCCACTGCATGTTCACCCCGCTATCATCCAGAAGGCGAGGTCAGTACAAGTGCATCAAAGCTGGGAAAGAGAGACTGAAAAACAGCTTCTATCTCAAGGCCATCAGACTGATAAACAGCCATCACTAACATAGAGTGGCTGCTGCCTACATACAGACTCAAATCTCTGGCCACTTTAATACATTTAAAGGTATCACTAGTCACTTTAATTAATGCCATATACATTAATATACATATACAGTTGAAGTCAGAAGTTTACATACACCTTAGCCAAAAACATTTAAACTCAGTTTTTCACAATTGCTGACACTTAATCCTAGTAAAGAATTCCCTGTCTTGGGTCCGTTAGGATCACCACTTTATTTTAAGAATGTGAAATGTCAGAATAATAGTAGAGAGAATTATTTATTTTAGCTTTTATTTCTGGGTCAGAAGTTTACATACACTCAATTAGTATTTGGTAGCATTGCCTTTAAATTGTTTAACTTGGGTCTATCGTTTCGGGTAGCCTTCCACAAGCTTCCCACAATAAGTTGGGTGAATTTTGTTCTATTCCCCCTGACAGAGCTGGTGTAACTGAGTCAGGTTTGTAGGCATCCTTGCTCGCACATGCTTTTTCAGTTCTGCCCACATATTTTCTATAGGATTTAGGTCAGGACTTTGTGAAGGCCACTTCAATACCTTGACTTTGTTGTCCTTAAGCCATTTTGCCACAACTTTGGAAGTATGCTTGGGGTCATTGTCCATTTGGAAGACCCTTTTTTTACCAACTTAAACTTCCTGACTGATGTCTTGAGATTTTTCTTCAATATATCCACATAATTTTCCTGCCTCATGATGCCATCTATTTTGTGAAGTGCAACAGTCCCTACTGCATCAAAGCCCCCCCACAACATGATGCTGCCACCCCCGTGGGATGGTGTTCTTTGGCTTGCAAGCCTCCCTCTTTTCCTCCAAACATAACGATGGTCAGTATGGCCAAACAGTTCTATTTTTGTTTCATCAGACCAAGGACATTTCTCCAAAAGTACGATCTTTGTCCCCATGTGCAGTTGCAAACCGTAGTCTGGCTTTTTTAATGGCCGTTTTGGAGCAGTGGCTTCTTCCTTGCTGAGCAAGGAATATGTCTACATTCGACTTGTTTTACTTTTGGTTATAGATACTTTTGTACCTGTTTCCTCCAGTATCTTCACAAGGTCCTTTGCTGTTGTTCTGGGATTGATTTGCACCAAAGTACGTTCATCTCTAGGAGACAGAACACGTCTCAGTCCGGAGTGGTATGACGGCTGCGTGGTCCCATGGTGTTTATACTTGCCTACTATTGTTTGTACAGATGAACTTGGTACCTTCAGGCGTTTGGAAATTGCTCCCAAGGATGAACCAGGATGGACTTGTGGAGGTCTACATTTTTTTTTCTGAGAGCTTGGCTGATTTATTTTGATTTTCCCATGATGTGAAGCAAATAAGCACTGAGTTTGAAGGTAGGCCTTGAAATACACCTACAGGTACACCTGCAATTGACTCAAATGATGTCAATTAGCCTATCAGAAGCTTCTAAAGCCATGACATAATTTTCTGGAATTTTCCAAGCTGTTTAAAGGCATAGTCAACTTAGTGTATGTAATCTTCTGACCCACTGGAATTGTGATACAGTGAATTATAAGTGAAATCATCTGTCTGTAAACAATTGTTGGAAAAATGTATTGTGTCATGCACAAGGTAAACCGACTTGTCAAAACTATAGTTTGTTAACAAGAAATTTGTGGAGTGGTTGAAAGTTTAATGACTCCAACCTAAATGTATGTAAACCTCCGACCTCAACTGTATACTGTATACTGTATTCTACCATCTACTGCATCTTGCCTATGCCGCACGGCCATTGCTCATCCATATATTTTTATGTACATGCTCTTATTCATCCCTTTGCATTTGTGTGTATAAAGTAGTCGTTGTGAATTTGTTAGATTACTTGTTAGATATTACGACGCTGTTGGAACGAGAAGCACAAGGCTTTTCGCTACACTCGCACGAACGTCTTCTAACCATGTGTATGTGACCAATACAATTTGATTTGATTTGATTTTGGTATCCCGAAACCTTGTTCCTTTTTCGATACTAGACCATGAAAAATGTGTCTCACGTCATCTACTGATTGAGAGAGGATCAAGTCTGTCTATCAGCGCAGCCGATGTCCCTGTATAGCGCGACCGCCTGCTCCTTGCCTGCGCCACTGACTCATTGCCGAATTTAGCCTGTCCTGAGGAACCACTGCTTATCATTGGAAGTGTGGGCTGCATCAATTTAGCTCTCCACTCATGCTGCACAGAAGTTAGTGCACTTTAATAATGCAACAAGGCATGTAGAAATGTTGCGTCTTAATGACTGTTCATTAAACAATGTCCATTACAGTCTAGAACACTTTACAATGCAAGAAGATACCAGTAGCTTCCAGCTTTGTAGGCTAACTTTCCTTGCTTACAGCTGAAGCTAACATCAATTCACTAGTATTTTGTTTGTGCAAACCACAAGGCTAAATACCGTATGCTGATTTCAAAGCTGATTGTCATCAAAAACCATGGTCATTGCCCAAAACGTTATTCATTCTCTTCTGTCTCCTTCACTGTGTGTCTGTGAATGACATCATCAGAGACAGAGCACACTTTTATAAAAGAAGAGATTGCTCCTCCAATGCAAATGTTATGGATCAGTACAATAAAATAATTCCCAGATCGAAGGGAAACAGATTGTTTTTCATCTGTAGCCCCATGAAATCAGCCACAACTCAAAGCATGCACACACTCCTATTGCATATACATTCACCTGTATTGTGAATAGGCATAGGCTACATCTTGATTTACCCAGTTCATCAATAGAGATTTACGATTCAAATAAATGATTACCGCTATGTAGGTCGATTGGTTATGTCATTATAGGTGCGCACTGGCAAAAAATTGGTGCAACCAAATCATGTGCTGGTAACATCAACTGAAAAAGTTGGGCGCACCAGTGCCACAAGTTCATCTAGAACCCTGGACATTGCTCAGTGCCTACCATATGATTAAAGACTCTAGAGAGCCTAGGGAGGGAGGGAGCAACAGACGAGTTGGGAGTCATGGTACAAACAAACAGGGTGAGATCAGGGACATGGCGGCCACAGCCGTTTGATGAGAGGGTATCTTTTATATTCAGTTTGAGTGAGGAGTTTGTTTGTTTTCAAAACTTTGGTTGAGTTTTGATTATATCTTGCCTAGAACTTTTTTAATGGTGCTGTTCTCTCCCAGCGTTGTGGTACATACACCACGCACACACATAGACCTACATGTTTTTGCCTCAGAGTAGACACATATGGGAGCTGTGATTAAAAGCATTAGAGCATGACCCACGGTTAGATCTTAGTGCATGAGAAGAGTATAATCCCACTGTGGATCCCTGCTCACCATGTTACTGTAAGAACGGTAGGATACAGCACTGGGATGGGAGATTATGTTACTGTAAGAACAGTAGGATACAGCACGGTGATGGGAGATTATGTTACTGTATGAACAGTAGGATACAGCACTGGGATGGGAGATTGTTACTGTAAGGACAGTAGGATACAGCACTGGGATGGGAGATTATGTTACTGTAAGAACAGTAGGATACAGCACTGGGATGGGAGATTATGTTACTGTAAAAACAGGATACAGCACTGGGATGGGAGATTGTTACTGTAAGAACGGTAGGATACAGCACTGGGATGGGAGATTATGTTACTGTAAGAACAGTATGATACAGCACTGGGATGGGAGATTATGTTACTGTAAGAACAGTAGGATACAGCACTGGGATGGGAGATTGTTACTGTAAGAACGGTAGGATACAGCACTGGGATGGGAGATTATGTTACTGTAAGAACAGTAGGATACAGCACTGGGATGGGAGATTGTTACTGTAAGAACAGTAGGATACAGCACTGGGATGGGAGGTTGTTACTGTAAGAACAGTAGGATACAGCACTGGGATGGGAGATTATGTTACTGTAAGGACAGTAGGATACAGCACTGGGATGGGAGATTATGTTACTGTAAGGACAGTAGGATACAGCACTGGGATGGGAGATTATGTTACTGTAAGGACAGTAGGATACAGCATTACAGTTTAAGGCTGGGGATGTGTGATTTACAGTTGGTTTGTGTGAGAGAACGAATGACAGAGAAGAGGAAATGAGGAGAAATAGTCATTTTCAACAAATACTTATATATATATATATATATATATATATATATATAACCATCAAAATCTGTACTCTTTATTTGCAAAACATCCTGCTGAGAGGAAATATGTTTTGTGATTTCTTCTGACATGCCAGAGTCACTCAAGAGACAGTTAAGACAGTTAAGGCTGTGTGTACACTGTGTGTACACCTCTAACGTTCTGTCTGCTCTCTCTCTCCCTCTCTCTCTCCCCTCCGCTCACAGATGCAGATATACCTGTACAACTCAGATGACTTTGACAGTCTCAGTGCAGCCATCAAGGAGAAGCGCATCATTGCTGCGATGGCTGTGTTTTTGAGGTACTGTAATACTGGCTTTGGGCTGTGTTGTTGTTTGAAGAGTTCTCTTGGTCTCAGTTGTTCCCAAACACAATTTAACGGGCAGAGGCCTGGAATACAGTGCTTATTAGAGATATGAACAACAGTACACTGATTTGAAAGCTGCTAGCTCTCGAGGCACATGATATCTTTATTATTTGTCGTCTCTTTCCTTCCAACTTCCCATATCCCTTTTATAGATAACAGTCTCTCTCGGTCTCTCTCTGTTTCTCTGTCTCGCTCTCTGTTTCTTTGTGTCTCTCTCACTCATTCGCACACACACATTGTCCGTCTCCTGAGAGCTGTGACTCTCTGTCAGTGCCACAGACAGGCAGGCAGGCAGTCCGACAGACAGACAGATGTCTCCAGGGAGACATTACGGTGAAAGACAACTACAGACAGAGTCAGAGAGCAAGGGGTTCCTCTTCCGCTATCCCCTTAAGCCACCACTTTGTTCTAACTTACCGTACCGCAGGCTTCCCTAAAGACTAGCACAGCCAGCCTCACACTCCAGGAATATTTCTGAAGGATAGTAAATGGCCTCCAGTTGATTTTCAGTTGTAAACATCAAGGAATATTTCTCGTTCCCTAATGGAAAAGTATCTTAGTACCTGGTTTGTTAAAAAAAAATATTGGGCAATTAGTGGTATTCTATACTGAACAAAAATATAAACGCAACATGCAACAATTTCAAAGGTTTGACTGAGTTACAGTTCATATAAAAAAATCTGTCTATTTAAATAAATGTATTAGGCCCTAATCTATGGATTTCACATGACTGGGAATACAGATATGCATCTGTTGGCACAACAATGGCCCTCAGGAACTCATCACGGTATCTGCATTCAAATTGCCATCGACACAATGTAATTGTGTTTGTTGTCCGTAGCTTATGCCTTTCCATACCATAACCCCACCAACACCATTGGGCACTCTGTTCACAACGCCAGCAAACCGCTCGTCCACCCAACGCCATATCAGAATTCATCCGTGAAGAGCACACTTCTCCAGTGTGCCAGTGTCCCTCAAAGGTGAGCAATTTGCCCACTGAAGTCGGTTATGACGCCGAACTGAGTAAGGTCAAGACCCAGGTGAGGACGATGAGCAGACAGATGAGCGTTTCTGACAGTTTGTACAGAAATTCTTGAGTTGTGCAAACCACAGTTTCATCAGCTGTACGGTGGCTGCTCTCAGATGATCCTGCAGGTGAAGAACCCGGGGAGGTGGAGGTCCTGGGCTGGCGTGGTTACACATGGTCTGCATGGTTACACATTCTCTAAAATGATGTTGGAGAGGTGGCTTATGGTAGAGAAATTACCAGTCAATTTTCTGGCAACAGCTCTGGTGGACATTCCTGCACTCAGAATGCCAAAAATTGCACACTCCTCAACTTGAGATATCTGTGGCATTGTGTTGTGACAAGACTGCACATTTTAGAATGGCCTTTTATTGTCCCTTGCACAAGGTGCACCTGTGTAATTATCATGCTGTTAAATCAACTTTTTGATATGCCACACATGTCAGGTAGATGGGTTATCTTGGCAAAGGAGAAATGCTCACTAACAGGGATGAACATTTCTGGGATATTTTATTTCAGCTCATGAAACATGGGACCAACAACATTTTATTTCTGCAATTAAATGAAACCTCAAATGATGAAGCTTCAACCGAGCACCCTCAAGGAGGAGAGCTCCACTTTCTTTCCCTGTTTGTTTGCACGTGTGCGCTTAACCCAGCACCTCAACACTCCAGCTCATCACTCTCCAGCTTACACCCACGGTAATCACTGACTAGATCAAGGTTCACTCCGCTCTGTCTATCAGATGCTCCTATTTCTAGTTCTACTATGGCAATGCGGTCTATTACTTAGGAAGCACTCTACTGAAGCACTCAGAGCCACACAGAGTGGCTAGGCCAGGGTCCTTTCTCTCTCCGATCAGAGAAGCAGGCAGGTTGGAATGGGGACACAGGTGTTCCTATGTAGGTCTGTGGATAGACAGTGATGGACCTTGTGTGTATGAAGACCTAAATGCTACCACTGTGTTTTTGACAGCCTATCGCTTACAGCAATTAGCATCAGCACGCGCACACATTTATCCTGTTGAATTGCATTTTACAGAGCAGGACACACACACACACACCAGTTTACCATCTTTAATCGATGAGGAGGAGCTGCTTTGGTTCCCTTAGGCTGTGTGAATGGTCGCTAAGGGGGTTCATATTATTTTCCACATTCAATGCTTAGCTACATTTACTCTCATTTACACTCAGATACTTTTACTCATTGACTGACCTGAGTTAGGAGGAGTCCCAACACCGTTTTACCCCCCCCCCCCACTCATCTAAGCGTAAATAGGACACTGGGAATATTGGTAATAAATTAGGAGCACGCTGAACTGAGTGTGGGTACTGTAACTGCTGTTCTGGGCTGTGTTGTAAAAGAGCCTGTCTCTTGTTCGGTGTCGTCAGGTGGGGCGGCGAGACAATCCAGCCGTAGAGCCCATCATCCAGGGACTGAAACGGGTCGTACACCACGGTGAGTAAACCCCTGGCACTCGCACTACTACTGTCACACTCACACACGAACACACACTCAATCTCGATCTTGCTCTCAGCAGTTTGCTGCGTTCTCACTGTGATGTTGTTCGGCAGCCGTGGTTCTATAGCACTTCTCACTTAGCCTTTAAACTACAGAGCATCAGTAGAGCACCAGGATCTCAGTCTTCACACGGAAACATTGATATACAGACACACTAATGGATTGCTAGAGGACCAAGGCGTCATCCCTTTCACCAAAGAGGGCTTTCAGTCACGTACAAGAGCATCAAATGAATGTCGACAGGAAACATACACAACTAAAAAAGAGACAGAGAAATGATTTCCAAGGACATAGTTGTTTGGGAGGTTAATGCGAAGTGATTGCTTCAGACTCACACGTCTCCCAGACTTAGAGATTCCGTGCCTCTCGTCTGGTCATCCATTGGTTTGTTCAGGCTTTTGAAGATACTTAACCTTGGTGTTCATTTTTATTCTCAAATTAGTATGACCACAAGCTCTGAGCCCGGTCTTGCATCAAGACAAAGGCAGCACAGTGAGCTACCACCGCCCCTGCTTCTCTGTGTAGAGCTACAAAGAAGAGACGGAACAGTTAATTGCATCTAAGCCTCAATTAGTCAACGCTACATCGCTTGCTCACATACACACACACAGACAGAGAGAACTTACACAACGGAAACATCAGATGCACGCTGCTTGCACCATTAATCTTTAATGCTAGGGGGAGACAGATGTGCCTAGCTGCAGTGCATGTTGTATGAAATCAGAGTTGGTGTGAGCTGCGAGCAGAGTGTGGTTGGAAGCTGGTGTCTCTACAGACATGCGTTATGTCGTGTTCCACCTGCCCATTTAAATGTGCTTTAGCATGTGTCCATAATACTTTGTCCATCTGCATACACACACACACACACACACACACACACACACACACACACACACACACACACACACAGGGCTCTATTGAGCCATGCAGCTGTGTGTGTGCCTGCACGCTTTGTGTGTACCAACACATATGGCTGGTTTAACAATGTGCTACTGACGTGGTTCTCTTTATGTGGGTCAACTCAGAGACGAAGAGAAGACGTGTTAATGGAGGAACGGAATAAACTGTGAGCATATAGCCGTAAAATGCAGACCTCTTTACTCATGCTGATTAATCTCACACAACTCTATCCTTCGTGCTTCTCTGGGTCTCTCTCCCATTCATTACACTGACTCCCCTATACTGGATGATTTGCCATGGCTGGAACAGGGCAAAAATGGGGCCAGTATGCAGGTGGTATCGCTTGATTTAGATGTCTAAAGTGGTTACTCTGTGAGGTAGGCCAATCAAGTCACTACACATGGTCTCCCGAACACAGATCATGCCTTCTCCTAGGATTTAAAAGCATGCTCAGTAGAGAATCTCCAATTAAAGTGTTTTTAGATCAGGAATAGGATCCGGTAAACCGCCCTCGGTGTTGAGCATCCAGACTTGTGTTGAATCTAGAGGCCCTCCTTGTTGGAGGAAGGGCTGGGTCCGGTCAGCCTGGGTTGTGGTGTTGTTTTGATGGTCCAAGGGAGGCTCCTGGCCCTCTGGCTGGGTAATTAGAGCCCCAAATGGCACGCTATTCACTATGTTGTGCACTACTTTTGAACCCAGCACTATTGACCATGGCCCATAGGGCTCTGGTCAAAAGTAGTGTAATACATAGGTGATAGGGTGCCATTTGGGATGCACATTTAATGTCTTCTTCTAGCGGGGTGGCGGTGGCAGGGTTTCCGCTAGCTTATTAGCCTCAGCCATCCATCCATCAGCAGGTTTGAGGCAGTGCCATGATACAGCTGTGCTGTCTGAGGGCAGGAGGGTAGTAGAGCTCATGATGTCGGGAACGGAAAGGTGCTTCTGCTCAGATAAGTATGTTGTACAGTCACGTCCACTTTCCCGTCCCATGTCCCACCCACGCTCCATAGTCCACAGTGAAGCGCCCCTTCTCATCCTTCGATAGAAACCCACATGACAGTTATAAGGTTCTTCCACGTACCAGATGACATGGTTTATATCTGAACCCCAAGTTTAGTGTCCTGTTGCCACCCCAGATTGTCTCCAGCTCCCACTTTACTACCCCACATTGTCTCCAGGCTCCACTTTACTACCCCAGAATTTCTCAAGCGCCCACTTTACTACCCCACATTGTCTTCAGCCTCCACTTTACAAACCTAGATTGTCTTCAGCCTCCACTTTACTAACCTAGATTGTCTTCAGCCTCCACTTTACTACCCCAGATTGTCTTCCGCCTCCACTTTACTACCCCCGAATGTCTCAAGCGCCCACTTTACTACCCCAGATTGTCTTCAGCCTCCACTTTACTAACCTAGATTGTCTTCAGCCTCCAATTTACTAACCTAGATTGTTTTCAGCCTCCACTTTACTATGCCAGATTGTCTCCAGATCCTAGGTACCTTACTTCCCCTACATCAAATGTGTCAAACAAGCCAATTCAATCTGGCACAAATAGTTTTTCCCCAGAAAACAACCCATCTCAATCGACATTTAAATGTGACCCACCACTTTGATCCGGACTTATGTAGCAACATTTTAATTGTTTTTATTTTATTTTGACATTGGAAAAAAGTAGGGACTCAGAGCTAGAAAATTGTATACCATACACTGCAGTTTAGGAATAATGGAAAATAATTCTGCTTTGAACCTCACTTTTGAGAAAATGGCTGTTGAATGTTTTGGTACACTTACTGGAGAGCTCGTCTTTGTCTACACCCATTCAGCATCGTTCACACCCTCTTAAGTTTAGCCCCACCCATCTCTAACGATTCACATGTGAGGCCATGTGCTGAACAGAGTGAGCTAAACAATGAACCATAATGCCAACCCACATTACTAGCAATACAAACTGATTATCATAGCTAGCCACCGTGCATGAATCTGCAGGTAGCTAAAGCTAACCAACTAGGTTCAATGTTAGCTATTTAGCTAACATTAGGCTATAACTATCAATGCAAATAGCTTTCTGAGATACTAATATAATTACTACACAGATCATACACGTAACGTTATTGATCGAGACAGCCAGCTAACGTTTGCTAGCTAGCTAACAGTACGTTTTAACTTGCAATGAAAATGACTTTCTGACAAAATTACAAATGTATAATATCTGAAAATGTATGTAGACTCTTACCTGTATACACAGATGAACGCTTCTCCTTCTCTCTGTCATGGATACCATGGTTGCCCTTAGTTTGAAGATGTAATCCGTAGACATATGTTTTATACAACAGCCTTTTGTGTTCTCTTTTCGACTCCCTCCTCATTTGATATCAAATCTTGGTCAACTTCTCCTGTGAAAACAACACTGTTGATAGTCATTTATTCCCCATAACTGTCATCAGAAGACTCTACATTGTCTGGTTCAATTCAAATGTTTTTACCTAAATGAGGGATTTCATAATCTTCTGAGTCAGAGAGAGTCAGCATGGCAAGATCGTCCTCCAGAAAGTAGTCCATCACACATTTTTCCCACTGATCTTTGTCGATAGTTGCTGTTAAATTTAGGGAAGAAATGTTGAGAGCAGTATCAACACTTTTGCAGTTCAGTTCTCTATGGTATATTTCAAAAAAGCCTTGGTAGCAAGAATTATCTGCACATACTGAGCAGCTCATGTTATAGACAGAAGCATGCTACATGGCAGATCAATCCGACCTCATCTCACGGCATGTCCAGCCCAACTATTATATCAGCCAATCATGGCTAGCGGGAAGGTTCTTGGCTTTTTCCGTGGCACAACCAACTAGTCTAACAATTGTATTTATATTTACAGATGACATACACCTTTTTTTATTCCAGAAAGCAATAAAAATTCCAGATGGCATACACCTTTTTGTGTTCCAGAAAGCAATAAAATTCCAGATGGCATACACCTTTTTGTGTTCCAGAAAGCAATAAAAATTCCAGATGACATACACCTTTTTGTGTTCCAGAAACCATTTCTGCCAAATAACTCATTTTGATTAAAAAATGTTTACTGTCAAATGCCTTACCTGTGAAGTAGTGATGTGCGACATACACCTAGCTTCTTAAACGGGTCACAAATGACTATTTCAAATTGAAACTGTGTAGAATTGATAATGGACCGACTACAATTATAGTCTCGTCACTCTACCCAGCTTGCTAACAGTCATTAAAAAAAAACTAGACAGTCAGGGAACCATGAAAATTCCAAAAGCGATGGATGGATAACTATTTTTTATATATATTTTTTTACACATTTTTGACCTCCGGACCTTGGTGAAGACTGAATGTGTTATTTCATAGTTTTGATGTCTTCACTATTATTCTACAATGTAGAAAATAGTAAAAATACAGAAAACCCTTGAATGAGTAGGTGTGTCCAAACCTTTGACTTGTACTGTATGTCAGTTGTTAATAAACACAGAACTTTCTACCTCGTTTAAAATGAAATACTAGACATGTGGGGTAAATAAATCCACCATATTGTAAACATGTGATGATTGAAAAAGGCATAAAGATACAATATAATGTATGCATTTTCTATTTAATTATGTGGGAATAATTATGCCTGCACTTTGTTTACATTGTGTGGGTCGCTGAGTGTGTACTGTATATGGGCTGTGGGTATGGCTGTGTTTGAATGTGTTTCTCTGTATTGATGTGCGAGTTCCTGTGTCCTCTCTCCCCTCAAGAGAAGGATGTAGTGTTAGTGTGTGTTTCTCTGTGTTAATGTGTTTATGTGTTCTCTCTCCACCCTCCAGAGAAGGAGACATTCCTGAGTTCCTTCGTCCTGAGGGATCTGCTACCGTCATCGTTGGGGAGCTACTACCGCTACACAGGCTCTCTCACCATCCCGCCCTGCAGCAAGGTGGTCGAGTGGATCGTCTTATCCAGACCCGTTTTCCTCTCCCACTCACAGGTCAGTTACACATGCACAGACACACACACACTATCATCCCACTGTTTCTATATACCCACCTACTTCTCCCCTTCCTCCTCCTCCTCTCCCCTTCCTCCTCCTCCTTCTCTTTTCTGTGTATCAAACATTATATTGGTAGCAGGTAATGGACTCTAACAGATATTTATGTAACTTTCAAAATTCTTTGTTGGTTTACAATTTGACAATTTATGCTCCCCACATATAAAAACTACTTGCAATATTGTAATTTTTATGACTCACACGGTGAAGGAACATATTGCCTGTAGCCTACTGTACATGGTGGAGGAACATATTGCCTGTAGCCTACTGTACATGATGGAGGAACATATTGCCTGTAGCCTACTGTACATGGTGGAGGAACATATTGCCTGTAGCCTACTGTACATGATGGAGGAACATATTGCCTGTAGCCTACTGTACATTGGAGGAACATATTGCCTGTAGTCTACTGTACATGGTGGAGGAAATGCCTGTAGTCTACTCCATGGTGGAAGAACATATTGCCTGTAGCCTGGACTGGAACATATTGCCTGTAGCCCCATGGTGGAGGAATGCACATATTTGTAGCCTACTGTACATGGTGGAGGAACATATTGCCTCTACACATGGTGAAGGAACATATTGCCTGTAGCCTGTAGCCTACTGTACATGGTGGAGGAACATATTGCCTGTAGCCTACTGTACATGGTGGAGGAACATATTGCCTGTAGTCTACTGTACATGGTGGAGGAACATATTGCCTGTAGCCTACTGTACATGGTGGATTGTCTGAACATATTGCCTGTAGCCTACTGTAGCCTACATTAACAATGTGGAGGAACATATTGCCTGTAGCCTATTGTACAATGTGGAGGAACATATTGCCTGTAGTCTACATGTACATGTGGAGGAACATATTGCCTGTAGCCTACTGTACATGGTGGAGGGGAAGAACATATTGCCTGTAGTCTACTGTACAATGGTGGAGGAACATATTGCCTGTAGCCTACTGTACATGGTGGAGGAACATATTGCCTGTAGCCTACTGTACATGGTGGAGGAACTTATATTGCCATGGTGTAGTCTACTGTACATGGTGGAGGAACATATTGCCTGTAGCTACTGTACAATGTGGAGGAACATATTAGCCTAGCCTACTGTACATGGTGGAGGAACTTATTGCCTGTAGCTACTACTTGCAATGTGGAGGAACATATTGCCTGTAGCCTACTGTACATGGTGGAGAAACATATTGCCTGTAGCCTATTGTACAATGTGGAGGAACATATTGCCTGTAGCCTACTGTACATGGTGGAGGAAACTTATTGCCTGTAGCCTATTGTACATGGTGGAGGAACATATGTGCCTGTAGTCTACTGTACATGGTGGAGGAACTTATTGCCTGTAGCCTATTGTACATGGTGGAGGAACCTATTGCCTGTAGCCTACTGTACATGGTGGAGGAACTTATTGCCTGTAGCCTACTGTACATGGTGGAGGAACATATTGCCTGTAGCCTACTGTACATGGTGGAGGAACTTATTGCCTGTAGCCTATTGTACATGGTGGAGGAAGTTATTGCCTGTAGCCTACTGTACATGGTGGAGGAACTTATTGCCTGTAGCCTACTGTACATGGTGGAGGAACATATTGCCTGTAGCCTACTGTACATGGTGGATTGCCTGTAGAACATGGTGGAGGAACATATTGCCTGTAGCCTACTGTACAATGTGGAGGAACATATTGCCTGTATTGTACCTACTGTACAATGTGGAGGAACATATTGCCTGTAGCCTACTGTACAATGTGGAGGAACATATTGCCTGTAGCCTACTGTACATGGTGGAGGAACATATTGCCTGTAGTCTACTGTACATGGTGGAGGAACATATTGTCTGTAGCCTACTGTACATGGTGGAGGAACATATTGCCTGTAGCCTACTGTACAATGTGGAGGAACATGGTGGAGGAATATTGCCTGTAGCCTACTGTACAATGTGGAGGAACATATTGCCTGTAGCCTACTGTACATGGTGGAGGAACATATTGCCTGTAGCCTACTGTGGAGGAACATGCCTGTGGTACATGGTGGAGGAACATATTGCCTGTAGCCTACTGTACATGGTGGAGGAACATATTGCCTGTAGCCTACTGTACATGGTGGAGGAACATATTGCCTGTAGCCCTGTACTGGAGGAACATATTGCCTGTAGCCTACTGTACATGGTGGAGGAACTTATTGCCTGTAGCCTATTGTACATGGTGGAGGAACATATTGCCTGTAGTCTACTGTACATGGTGGAGGAACTTATTGCCTGTAGCCTATTGTACATGGTGGAGGAACCTATTGCCTGTAGCCTACTGTACATGGTGGAGGAACTTATTGCCTGTAGCCTCTGTACATGGTGGAGGAACTTATTGCCTGTAGCCTACTGTACATGGTGGAGGATCATATTGCCTGTAGCCTACTGTACAATGTGGAGGAACATATTGCCTGTAGCCTACTGTACATGGTGGAGGAACTTATTGCCTGTAGCCTACTGTACAATGTGGAGGAACATATTGCCTGTAGCCTACTGTACATGGTGGAGGAACATATTGCCTGTAGCCTATTGTACAATGTGGAGGAACATATTGCCTGTGCCTACTGTACATGGTGGAGGAACATATTGTCTGAAGTCTACTGTACATGGTGGAGGAACATATTGCCTGTAGCCTACTATACAATGTGGAGGAACATATTGCCTAGCTTACTGTACATGGTGGAGTAACATATTGTCTGTAGTCCACAGTACATGATGGAGGAACATATTGCCTGTAGCCTACTGTACATGATGGAGGAACATATTGTCTGTAGTCTACTGTACATGGTGGAGTAACATATTGTCTGTAGTCTACTGTACATGATTGAGGAACATATTGCCTGTAGTCTACTGTACATGATGGAGGAACATATTGTCTGTAGCCTACTGTACATGGTGGAGGAACATATTGCCTGTAGCCTACTGTACATGGTGGAGGAACATATTGTCTGTAGTCTACTGTACCTGATGGAGGAACATATTGCCTGTAGCCTAGTGTACATGGTGGAGGAACATATTGTCTGTAGTCTACTGAGAGGAACATATTGCCTGTAGCCTGTACTGAACATATTGCCTGTAAATGTACATGGTGGAGGAAATGTTGCCTGTAGCCTACTGTACAATGTGGAGGAACATATTGCCTGTAGCCTACTGTACAATGTGGAGGAACATATTGCCTGTAGCTTACTGTACAATGTGTAGGAACATGTTGCCTGTAGCCTACTGTACATGATGGAGGAACATATTGCATGTAGCCTACTGTACATGGTGGAGGAACATATTGCCTGTAGTCTACTGTACATGGTGGAGGAACATATTGTCTGTAGTCCACAGTACATGGAGGAACATATTGCCTGTAGCCTACTGTACATGATGGAGAACATATTGTCTGTAGTCTACTGTACATGGTGGAGGAACATATTGCCTGTAGCCTACTGTACATGGTGGAGGAACCTATTGCCTGTAGCCTACTGTACATGGTGGAGGAACATATTGCCTGTAGTCTACTGTACATGTTGGAGGAACATATTGCCTGTAGCCTACTGTACATGGTGGAGGAACATATTGCCTGTAGCCCATTGAACAATGTGGTGGAACATATTGCCTGTAGCCTACTGTACATGGTGGAGGAACATATTGCCTGTAGCCTACTGTACAATGTGGAGGAACATATTGCCTGTAGCCTACTGTACAATGTGGGGAACATATTGCCTGTAGCCTACTGTACATGGTGGAGGAACTTATTGCCTGTAGCCTACTGTACATGGTGGAGGAACATATTGCCTGTAGTCTACTGTACAATGTGGAGGAACATATTGCCTGTAGCCTACTGTACATGGTGGAGGAACCTATTGTCTGAAGTCTACTGTACATGGTGGAGGAATATATTGCCTGTAGCCTACTGTACATGGTGGAGGAACATATTGCCTGCCTACTGTACAATGTGGAGGAACATATGCCTGTACACTGTACAATGTGGAGGAACATGTTGCCTGTAGCCTACTGTACATGGAGGAACATATTGCATGTAGCCTACTGTACATGGTGGAGGAACATATTGCCTGTAGTCTACTGTACATGGTGGAGGAACATATTGTCTGTAATCTACTGTACATGGTCTACTTTAGTCTACTGTACATGGTGGAGGAACATATTGTCTGTAGCCTACTCTACAAGGTGGAGGGAACATATTGCTGCCTGTAGCCTACTGTACATGGTGGAGGAATTGCCTGTAGCCTATTGAACAATGTGGAGGAACATATTGCCTGTAGCCTACTGTACAATGTGGAGGAACATATTGCCTGGAGCTTATGTACAATGTGGAGGAACATATTGCCTGTAGCCTACTGTACATGATGGAGGAACATGTTGCATGTAGCCTACTGTACAATGTGGAGAAACATATTGCCTGTAGCTTACTGTACAATGTGGAGGAACATGTTGCCTGTAGCCTACTGTACATGATGGAGGAACATATTGCATGTAGCCTACTGTACATGGTAGAGGAAAATATTGCCTGTAGTCTACTGTATATGTGGAGGAACATAATGTGGAGGAACATATTGCCTGTAGCCTACTGTACATGGTGGAGGAACATATTGCCTGTAGCCTACTGTACATGGTGGAGGAACATATTGCCTGTAGCCTACTGTACATGGTGGAGGAACATATTGCCTGTAGCCTACTGTACATGGTGGAGGAACATATTGCCTGTAGTCTACTGTACATGGTGGAGGAACATATTGCCTGTAGCCTACTGTACATGGTGGAGGAACATATTGCCTGTAGCCTACTGTACAATGTGGAGGAACATATTGCCTGTAGCCTACTGTACAATGTGGAGGAAGCCTATTGTATGGTGGAGGAACATATTGCCTGTAGCCTACTGTACATGGTGAACATATTGAGCCTACTGTACATGGTGGAGAACATATTGCCTGTAGCCTACTGTACATGGTGGAGGAACTTATTGCCTGTAGCCTACTGTACATGGTGGAGGAACATATTGCCTGTAGCCTACTGTACATGGTGGAGGAACATATTGCCTGTAGCCTACTGTACATGGTGGAGAACTTGTGCCTGTAGCCTACTGCCTACTGTACAATGGTGGAGGAAGTTATTGCCTGTAGCCTATTGTACAATGTGGAGGAACATATTGCCTGTAGCCTACTGTACATGGTGGAGGAACATATTTCCTGTAGCCTATTGAACAATGTGGAGGAGCATATTGCCTGTAGCCTACTGTACATGGTGGATGAACATATTTCCTGTAGCCTACTGTACATGGTGGAGGAACATATTGCCTGTAGACTACTGTGGTAATGGTGGAGAACATATTGCCTGTAGCCTACTGTACATGGTGGAGGAACATATTGCCTGTAGTCTACTGTACATGGTGGAGGAACATATACCTGTAGCCTACTGTACATGGTGGAGGAACTTTATTGCCTGTAGTCTACTGTACATGGTGGAGGAACATATTGTCTGTAGCTGTACATGGTGGAGGAACATATTGCCTGTGGCCTACTGTACAATGTGGAGGAACATATTGCCTGTAGCCTACTGTACATGGTGGAGGAACTATTGCCTGTAGCCTACTGTACAATGTGGAGGAACATATTGCCTGTAGCCTACTGCATTACCAGGAGGAACATATTGCTCAGCCTATTGTACAATGTGGAGGAACATATTGCCTGTAGCCTACTGTACATGGTGGAGGAACATATTGCCTGTAGCCTATTGTACATGGTGGAGGAACATATTGCCTGTAGTCTACTGTACATGGTGGAGGAACTTATTGCCTGTAACCTATTGTACATGGTGGAGGAACCTATTGCCTGTAGCCTACTGTACATGGTGGAGGAACTTTATTGCCTGTAGCCTACTGTACATGGTGGAGGAACATATTGCCTGTAGCCTAATAAGGTGGTGAGAACTACTATTGTCTGTAGCCTATTGTACATGGTGGAGGAAGCGTATTGCCTGTAGCCTCTACTGTACATGGTGGAGGAACTTATTGCCTGTAGCCTACTGTTTTTATACATGGTGAGACCGAACGATATTGCCATGTCAAACCTACTGTACATGGTGGCAGAACTTATTGGCCTGCTAGCCTACTGTACATGGTGGAGGAACATATTGCCTGTAGCCTACTGTACAATGGCAGGAGGAACCTATTGCCTGTAGCCTATTGTACATGGTGGAGGGTTATTGCCTGTAGCCTCACTGCACAATGGTGGAGGAACTTATTGCCTGTAGCCTACTGTACATGGTGGAGGAACATATTGCCTGTAGCCTACTGTACATGGTGGAGGAACGTCATTGCCTGTAGCGTACTGTACATGGTGGAGGAACATATTGCCTGTAGCCTACTGTACAATGTGGAGGAACATACGCCTGTCAGACTATTGTACAATGGTGGAGGAAGCATATTGCCTGTAGCTCTACTGTACAATGGTGGAGGGAATTCATATTGCCTGTCAGGCTCACTGTACAATGTGGAGGAACATATTGCCTGTAGCCTACTGTACATGGTGGAGGAACGTATTGCCCAGTAGCCTACTGTACAATGGTGGAGGAACATATTGCCTGTAGCCTACTGTACATGGTGGCCAGGAACATATTGCCGTAGCCACTGTACAATGTGGAGAGACCATAGTGCCTCAGTAGCCATACTGCTACAGGTGAGAATTATGCTGTAGCCTACTGTATCAGATGCTTGGTAAGACATATTGCCGGTAGCCTTACTTCTGATACCTTTATGTGAGGACATATTGCCTGTATGAGCGTAATTGTACAATGTGGAGCGAAAACATAATTTGCACCATCGTAGCCTACTGTATCATGAGTAGGAGCCGAACATACGTAAGCCGTAGCATATGCTACCATGGCTTGGCACCTGAAATATTGCCTAAGTAGCCATACTAGTACATCGTGAGGAAACTATATTAGCCTGTACCAGCTCTACTGTACATGGTGAGACGACATGCCTGTCAGCCCTACTGTACATGCGTGGAGGAACCTTATTGTGAGACCCATTGTACATGCGTGGAGGTAATCATCATTGCAGTCTGTAGTGTACTCGCTATATAATGTGCGTACGGAGAACATATTGCTCTGTAGCCTATTGCACAATGGTGGAGGAACATATTGCCTGTAGCCTACTGTACATGGTGGAGGAACACAGCTGCCTGTAGCCTACTGTACATGGTGGAGGAACCTATTGCCTGTAGCCTACTGTACAATGGGTGTGAGTGAGTTATTGCGTAGCCTATTTGCATACATTGGTGGCCAGGCAACATATGCCTGTAGTCTCACTGTATTCTTCATGGTGGACTGGAATTATTGCCCGGCTAACCTTATTGTACGGTGGAGGAACTATTGCCTGTAGCCTACTGTAACATAGTGGTAGGATCTTATCGCACGTGCGAGCAATTTTTTTTCGGTAGCTACTGTAATGGTGGAGGAACATATTGCCTGTAGCCTACTGTACATGGTGGAGTGAACTCATTGCCTGTAGCCTATTGTACATGGTGTGCGATAACATATTGCCCCCTGTAGCATTCTAGAATACAATGTGTTGGAGGAACATATTGACGTAGCCTATTGCTACATGTGGAGGAAGTTATTGCCTGTAGTCTACTGTACAATGTGCAGTGAACATATTGCTGTAGCCTATCTGTACAATTGTGGAGGAAAAAGTATTGCTGTGAGCTACTGTACCATGGTGGAGGAACTTATATGTCCTGTAGATGTACTGACATGAGTGGATGGGATACATATCTGTCTGTAGCCTACTGCTACATGGGAAGGCAAACATACTGCCTGTAGCCTACTGTACAATGTGCGAGGAACATATTTTTTTTTTTTCCTGTAAGGGACTACTGTAACATGAGTGCGATGGAAATTATTGCCTGTGCCCTACGTACATGTGGAGCGAACATATGCCTGTCATCCTAGCTGTACATGGTGCGAGGCAACCTATTGCTGTAGCATACCATGTACATGGTGAGCGGAACACTATGCCTCGCTAGCCTACTGTACATTGCGTGAAGGAAATCATATTGCTGACTAGCCTACTGTACATAGGTGGCAGGTAACATAAAAACACCAATTTCTATAGACCATAAAATTTTTGTTTAACAATAGCCTGTAGAACCTACTCGATACATGGTGGAGGAACATAATTGCCTGTCAGCCTACTGTACATGGATGGACGAACTTATTGCCCTGTATGTCCTATTGTACATGGTGGCAGGCAACATATCGCCCTGTAGTCTACGTACATGGTGTGAGGAATTATTGCCTGTCAGCCTATTGTACATGGTGGGGATACCTATTGCTGCTAGGCCCTACTGCCTACATGTGGATGTGGAAGTTATGGCCTGCTAGCCTACGTGTACATGGTGGAGGACCACATATTGCTGTAGCCTACTGACTATGGTGGAGGAACATATTGAAACCTGTAGCCTACTGTTACATGTGGAGGAACTTTATGCGCCTTAGGCCTAGCTGTACAATGTGGAGGAACATATTGCCTGTAGCCTTACATTCGTACATGGTGGAGGAACTTATTGCCTGTAGCCTACTGTACATGTACGGAGGAACATATTCGCCTGTATGCCCTACTGATACATGGTGAGGAAAAAAAACAATCAAAATAATCTATAGCCTGTAGCCACTCGTACTCAACATGCGTAGGAGGACACATATTGCCTGTAGCCTACTGTACATGGTGGAGGAAGCATATTGCCTGTAGCCTACTGTACATGGTGGAGGAACTTATTGCCTGTAGCCTACTGTACATGGTGGAGGAACATATTGCCTGTAGCCTACTGTACATGGTGGAGGAACATCATTGCCTGTAGCCTAGCTTGTATACATGGTGGGAGGAACATATTGCCTGTAGCTCTACTGTACAATGGTGGAGGAACTTATTGCCTGTAGCCTATTGTACATGGTGGAGGAACGTTATTGCCTGTAGTCTACTGTACAATGGTGGAGGTAACTTATTGCCTGCAGCCTACTGTACAATGGTGGAGGAACCTATTGCCTGTAGCCTACTGTAGGCCATTGGTGGAGGAACTTATTGCCTGTAGCGTACTGTACATGGTGGAGTAACTTATATGCCTGTAGACCTACTGTTCCAATGTGGTAGGCAAAACATCTATTTCGCACTCGTAGCTACGAGCCACAATGCTGCGAGGAACTTATTCACCGTAGCCTACTGTTCTCATGGTGGAGGGAAAGGTATTGCCTCCGTCAGCCTAGGTGACCACAATGCTCGCGAGCGCAACATATTGCCTAGTAAGCATAACTGATATCGGTGATGAACATCATTTCCTGCTGCCTACTTGTATACCACATGGTATTCCGGAGCGAAAATCAAATGCCTGCCTGTAGACCTACTGTACATGGCCCTCTTTTTTTTTTTTTTAAGGCGGAAGCTTATTTGCCTGTATCTTACCTGTACAATATGGAGGAACATCATTGCCTCGCTAGACCTACTCGCTACCAATGGGAGGAACATATTGCCATGTAGCCTACTGTACATGGTGGAGGAACATATATTGCCCAGTAGCCTATTGTACAATGGTAGGAGGAACACATATTGCCTGTAGCCTACTGTGCCAATGGTGGAGGAACATATTGCCTGTAGCCTACTGTACATGGTGGAGGAACATCATTGCCTGTAGCCTCCTGTACATACGGTCGAGGACTACATTAGCCCTGTAGCTACCTGTACAATGTAGGGCTAGCGACAACATATTGCCTGTAGCCTACTGTACAATGGTGGAGGAACATATTGCCTGTAGCCTACTGTACATGGTGGAGGAACATATTGCCTCGTAGCCTACTGTACAATGGTGGAGGAACTTATTGCCTGTAGCCTACTGTACATGGTGGAGGAAACATATTGCCTGTAGCCTACTGTACAATGGTGGAGGAACTTATTGCCTGTAGCCTATTGTACAATGGTGGAGGAACCTATTGCCTGTAGCCTACTGTACATGGTGGAGGAACTTATTGCCTGTAGCCTACTGTACATGGTGGAGGAACATACTGCCTGTAGCCTACTGTACATGGTGGAGGAACTTATTGCCTGTAGCCCACTGTACATGGTGGAGGAAGCATATTGCCTGTAGCCTACTGTACATGGTGGAGGAACTTATTGCCTGTAGCCTATTGTACATGGTGGAGGAACATATTGCCTGTAGTCTACTGTACATGGTGGAGGAACATATGGCCTGTAGCCTACTGTACATGGTGGAGGAACCTATTGCCTGTAGCCTACTGTACAATGGTAGAGACTGGCTGCCACCTACTGTACATGGTGGAGGAACACATTGCAGCCTACTGCAGCATGGTGGAGGAACTTATTGCCTGTAGCCTATTGCATGGCTGGTGAGGTGCTGCTCAGTGGCCTACTGTACATGGTGGAGGAACTGGCATTACCTGTAGCCTACTGTACATGGTGGAGAAACTTTATTGCCTGTCAATGGGTACTGCGCATGGTGGAGGAACATACTGCCTGTCAGCCTACGGTGCAATGGTGGAGGAATCTTGAGCTGCTCTGTAGCCCACTGGGTGCGATGGGAGGAACATGGTTTGCCTCTGTAGCCTTACTGTACATGGTGGGAGGAACCTATTGCCTGTAGCCTACTGTACATGGTGGGAGTGAAACTTATTTGCCTGTAGCCTACTGCACATGGTGGAGGAACATATTGCCTGCAGCCTACTGTACAATGGTGGGAGGAACTTATTGCCTGTAGCCTACTGTACAATGGTGGAGGAACATATTGCCTGTAGCCTACTGTACATGGTGGAGGAACTTATTGCCTGTAGCCTACTGTACAGTGTGGAGGAACATATTGCCTCGTAGCCTACTTTGGCACATGGTGGAGGAAACATATTGCCTGTAGCCTACTGCTAAGGTGGAAGGCAATATTGGCCTGTAGCATATTGTACGATGGTGGAGGAAACATACTTGCCTGCTAGTCTTACTGTACATAGTGGAGGAACATATTGCCTGTAGCCTATTGTACATGGTGGAGGAACCTATTGCCTGTAGCACTACGCTACATGGTGGAGCGACATATTGCCTGTAGCCTACTGTACATGGTGGAGGAATCTTATTGCCTGTAGCCTATTGTACAATGGTGAGGGAACACTATTAGTCCTGTAGTTCTACTTACATGGTGAGGAGGAACTGTGATGTTCCACTGTATTAACTATTGTACTTATGGTGGAGGACACCTTATTGCCCTGTAGCTTTCTACTGCCTACATGCGTGGAGGAACTTATTGCACTGTAGCCTAATGTACATAGGTGTGGCAGCTCAGAACCATATTGCCT
>NW_024607941.1:0-25000 GCF_018296145.1 Oncorhynchus tshawytscha
ACGATATATACAAGGGACACGACACGACAAGACGTCCGACTGCTACGCCATCTTGGATCACGATTCCCTATATAGTGCACTACTGTTGACCAGGGCCCTATTCCTATATAGTGTACTACTGTTGACCAGAGCCCTATTCCCTGTATAGTGTACTACTGTTGACCAGAGCCCTATTCCCTATATAGTGCACTACTGTTGACCAGAGCCCTATTCCCTATATAGTGCACCACTTTTTACTAGGGCCCATAGGGATGGAATCTAGGTAATATCGTATCTTTCTACACCTCCTTCTCTACCTCTCTCTACACCTCCTTCTCTACCCTCTCTCTCTTCCCCTTCTCTATCTCTCTTCCCTCCTTCTCTACCTCTCTCTACACCTCCTTCTCTACCTCTCTCTCTCCACACCTCCTTCTCTACCTCTCTCTACCACTCATTCTCTACTTCTCTCTCTCTCTTCCTCCTCTATCTCTCTCTCTTCCTCCTTCTTTTCCCCTCTTCCTCCTTCTCTACCTCTCTCTTCCCTCCTTCTCTCAAGCAGCAGGTAGCCTAGTTGTTAGAGCATTGCGCCAGTAACCGAAAGGTTACTAGATTAAATTTTATGGAGAAAAAATATCACCTTCATTTAACCAGGTAGGTCGGTTGAGAACAAGTTCTCATTAACAACTGTGACCTGTCCAAGATAAAGCAAAGCAGTGGGACACAAACAACAACACAGAGTTACACATGGAATAAACAAACTTACAGTCAATAACACAATAAAAAAGAATATCTATATACAGTGTGTGGAAATGGAGTAACGAGGTAAGGCAATAAATAGGCCATAGTAGCGAAGTAATTACAATATAGCAAATGAACACTGGAGTGATAGATGAGCAGATGATGATGTGCAAGTAGAAAATACTAGTTGTGCAAATGAGCAAAAGAAGTAAATAAAAACAGTATGGGGATGAGGTAGGTAGTTGGATGGGCTGTTTACAGATGGGCTGTTTACAGCTACAGCGATCAGTAAGCTGCTCTGACAGACGATGCTTAAAGTTTCCCAGAGCTGACAAGATACAAATATGGCGTTAAAAAAATATGTGTGGGCCTGGCGTACAGTACTGTGTGTGTGTGTGTGTGTGTGTGTGTACAGACTGGGCAGAGTGTTTCATCTAGCTGTAATTGTGCCAGTGTTCCAGTGGCAGCATGGAGACTATGAGTACTGGAAGTCACACACACACACACACACACACACACACACACACACACACACACACACACACACACACACACACACACACACACACACACACACACACACACACAAGCAGACCCATCGACCGTTTCAGTCCACAGATTGAGAAAGAGGGTGAGAGCTGACGAATATAAATGGCCTGACACAGGCCTGGCCTTCTCTCTGACTCCCGCGGTCTGAGTGAGAGAGACAGTTTCAGTGGGGTGAACACAGGGCCTGTGTTCAGACACCGGACCAGGAAGTGCCATTTCGCGGCTCCGCCCGTGGCGCCATTACGGGTCCAGTCTCCCCTGTAGCAGGAAATAGCTCTCAGAGGTAATGGTTCTGTGCTTTACTCAGAGAGTGAGACATAGAGGTGTAGTGAACCATCCAGGGAAAGCACTCAGAGTGGGATCTGTGGCAGGAAATAACAACACCACTACTATCATCTACTGACACCCAGCTGCCTTTCACAGAGATGGTCTGACACTACCACTACTATCATCTACTGACACCCAGCTGCCTTTCACAGAGATGGTCTGACACTACCACTACTATCATCTACTGACACCCAGCTGCCTTTCACAGAGAGGGTCTGACACTACCACTACTATCATCTACTGACACCCAGCTGCCTTTCACAGAGAGGGTCTGACACTACCACTACTATCATCTACTGACACCCAGCTGCCTTTCACAGAGAGGGTCTGACACTACCACTACTATCATCTACTGACACCCAGCTGCCTTTCACAGAGAGGGTCTGACACTACCACTACTATCATCTACTGACACCCAGCTGCCTTTCACAGAGATGGTCTGACACTACCACTACTATCATCTACTGACACCCAGCTGCCTTTCACAGAGAGGGTCTGACACTACCACTACTATCATCTACTGACACCCAGCTGCCTTTCACAGAGAGGGTCTGACACTACCACTACTATCATCTACTGACACCCAGCTGCCTTTCACAGAGAGGGTCTGACACTACCACTACTATCATCTACTGACACCCAGCTGCCTTTCACAGAGATGGTCTGACACTACCACTACTATCATCTACTGACACCCAGCTGCCTTTCACAGAGAGGGTCTGACACTACCACTACTATCATCTACTGACACCCAGCTGCCTTTCACAGAGAGGGTCTGACACTACCACTACTATCATCTACTGACACCCAGCTGCCTTTCACAGAGATGGTCTGACACTACCACTACTATCATCTACTGACACCCAGCTGCCTTTCACAGAGAGGGTCTGACACTACCACTACTATCATCTACTGACACCCAGCTGCCTTTCACAGAGATGGTCTGACACTACCACTACTATCATCTACTGACACCCAGCTGCCTTTCACAGAGAGGGTCTGACACTACCACTACTATCATCTACTGACACCCAGCTGCCTTTCACAGAGATGGTCTGACACTACCACTACTATCATCTACTGACACCCAGCTGCCTTTCACAGAGATGGTCTGACACTACCACTACTATCATCTACTGACACCCAGCTGCCTTTCACAGAGATGGTCTGACACTACCACTACTATCATCTACTGACACCCAGCTGCCTTTCACAGAGATGGTCTGACACTACCACTACTATCATCTACTGACACCCAGCTGCCTTTCACAGAGATGGTCTGACACTACCACTACTATCATCTACTGACACCCAGCTGCCTTTCACAGAGAGGGTCTGACAACAACACTACCACTACTATCATCTACTGACACCCAGCTGCCTTTCACAGAGATGGTCTGACACTACCACTACTATCATCTACTGACACCCAGCTGCCTTTCACAGAGATGGTCTGACACTACCACTACTATCATCTACTGACACCCAGCTGCCTTTCACAGAGAGGGTCTGACAACACTACCACTACTATCATCTACTGACACCCAGCTGCCTTTCACAGAGATGGTCTGACAACACTACCACTACTAATACTACTATTATCTACTAACGTCCAGCAAACAGCTCCACCACTGCTGACAGTATCACTGGGATGAGTTGACTACAACCCCACTAGCAGTAACACATAGGCAGCAGATGTCTGTCTTTCTGTGACAGAGGTGGGCTGACAACTACCACCACCATCATGTGAAAACAACAGTAGAGAGATAGATGTAAAGATAGATCTTTTATTGACCTATACTCATGTGATGACTTGTTTTAGCTCATAGACAGTTAGACAGCACTAGACAATGAGGCAGGGAGAGAGGTTTGGGGATGTGTGTGTTTTATTCATGAAGGTTAGTTGGTTGACTGGTTGACTGGCTGGCTGGTTGGCTGGTTGGCTGGTTAGTTGGCTGGTTGGTTGGCTGGTTAGTTGGCTGGTTGGCTGGTTAGTTGGCTGGTTAGTTGGCTGGTTGGCTAGCTGGTTAGTTGGCTGGTTAGTTGGCTGGTTAGTTGGCTGGTTGGCTGGCTGGTTAGTTGGCTGGTTAGTTGGCTGGTTAGTTGGCTGGTTGGCTAGCTGGTTAGTTGGCTGGTTAGTTGGCTGGTTGGTTGGTTGGTTAGTTGGCTGGTTGGCTGGCTGGTTGACTGGTTGGTTAGTTGGCTGGTTGGCTGGATGGTTGGCTGGTTGGTTAGTTAGTTGGCTGGTTGGCTGGTTGGCTGGTTGGTTAGTTGGCTGGTTGATTAGTTGGCTGGTTGGTTAGTTGGCTGGTTGGTTAGTTGGCTGGTTGGTTGGCTGGATGGTTGGCTGGTTGGTTAGTTGGCTGGCTGGTTGATTAGTTGGTTACATCCCAAATGGCCCTGTATGCCCTATATAGTGCACTACTGTTGACCAGGGCCCGTATGCCCTATATATGCCCTCCTCTCCTCTCTGGGTTCTGTATATACCACCTCCTCTCCTTTACCACTCTCTCCTCCTCTCTTCTCTCTTTTTCTCCTTTGCTCCTCCTCCCTATATGTATCCCTCTCCCCCTCTAAATCTCTCTCCCTTCCTTAGTTCCTCTCGCCTATCTCTCCACCTACTTCCACCCCCTCCCTCCTTTCCCCTCTCTCTCTCTCCCTTCCCTGTTCTCCCTCTTTCTCCTCCACTCTTCATAGGGAAAATGGATGAGGCTCTCTGGCAGCAGGGTTGTGAGGGCGTTAGTCCATCTCAGTCAACACACACACAGGACGTGTGATAACACCAATCAGTTGGCCTGTCAGTGGCAGTCAGGGTTTATGGGGGCATTATAGAAGGTGAAGCAGCAGTCTGCAGTCCATTTGGCCAGCCATATAACTGTCTCTCTGTGTGTGTGTGTGTGTGTTATGCCTGCCATATAACAGCAGCAGAACAGCTGAACGGTGAGTCTGTCTCTGAACATCTCAGGTGGAAGATGCCAACAAAAGAGAAAAATAGAGAAAGAGGGATGGAGGCAGAGATGGGGAGGGAGAGAGGGATGGAGGTAGAGATGGGGAGGGAGGGAGGGATGGAGGTAGAGATGGGGAGGGAGGGTTTGGAGGTAGAGATGGGGAGGGAGAGAGGGATGGAGGTAGAGATGGGGGGGGGAGGGAGGGAGGGATGGAGGTAGAGATGGGGAGGGAGAGAGGGAGGTAGAGATGGGGAGGTAGGGATGGAGGTAGAGACGGGGAGGGAGGGAGGGATGGAGGTAGAGATGGGGGGGAGGGGAGGGATGGAGGCAGAGATGGGGAGGGAGGGATGGAGGTAGGGATGGGGAGGGAGGGAGGGATGGAGGTAGAGATGGGGAGGGAGAGAGGGAGGTAGAGATGGGGAGGGAGGGATGGAGGTAGAGACGGGGAGGGAGGGAGGGATGGAGGTAGAGATGGGGAGGGAGGGAGGGATGGAGGCAGAGATGGGGAGGGAGGGATGGAGGTAGAGATGGGGAGGGAGGGAGGGATGGAGGTAGAGATGGGGAGGGAGAGAGGGATGGAGGTAGAGATGGGGAGGGAGGGAGGGATGGAGGCAGAGATGGGGAGGGAGGGATGGATGGAGGCAGAGATGGGGAGAGAGGGAGGGATGGAGGTAGAGATGGGGAGGGAGGGATGGAGGCAGAGACGGGGAGAGAGGGAGGGATGGAGGCAGAGATGGGGAGGGAGGGAGGGATGGAGGTAGAGATGGGGAGGGAGTGATGGAGGTAGAGATGGGGAGGGAGGGATGGAGGCAGAGATGGGGAGGGAGGGAGGGATGGAGGTAGAGATGGGGAGGGAGAGAGGGAGGTAGAGATGGGGAGGGAGGGATGGAGGTAGAGACGGGGAGGGAGGGAGGGATGGAGGTAGAGATGGGGAGGGAGGGAGGGATGGAGGCAGAGATGGGGAGGGAGGGATGGAGGTAGAGATGGGGAGGGAGGGAGGGATGGAGGTAGAGATGGGGAGGGAGAGAGGGATGGAGGTAGAGATGGGGAGGGAGGGAGGGATGGAGGCAGAGATGGGGAGGGAGGGATGGATGGAGGCAGAGATGGGGAGAGAGGGAGGGATGGAGGTAGAGATGGGGAGGGAGGGATGGAGGCAGAGACGGGGAGAGAGGGAGGGATGGAGGCAGAGATGGGGAGGGAGGGAGGGATGGAGGTAGAGATGGGGAGGGAGTGATGGAGGTAGAGATGGGGAGGGAGGGATGGAGGCAGAGATGGGGAGGGAGGGATGGAGGTAGAGATGGGGAGAGAGGGAGGGATGGAGGTAGAGATGGGGAGGGAGGGATGGAGGCAGAGATGGGGAGAGAGGGAGGGATGGAGGTAGAGATGGGGAGGGAGGGAGGGATGGAGGCAGAGATGGGGAGGGAGGGAGGGATGGAGGCAGAGATGGGGAGGGAGGGATGGAGGCAGAGATGGGGAGGGAGGGAGGGATGGAGGTAGAGATGGGGAGGGAGAGAGGGATGGAGGTAGAGATGGGGAGGGAGAGAGGGATGGAGGTTGAGATGGGGAGGGAGAGAGGGATGGAGGGATGGGGAGGGAGTGAGAGAGGGGTGGAAGTAGAGATGGAGAGGGAGTGAGAGAGGGGTGGAAGAAGAGATGGAGAGGGAGTGAGAGAGGGGTGGAAGAAGAGATGGAGAGGGAGTGAGAGAAGGATGGAGGCAGAGATCGGGAGGGAGAGATGGAGGCAGAGATGGGGAGCGGGGACCAATATGCTTGATGGGTAGGCCAAGAGAGAGATGGGTAGGCCAAGAGAGAGGTAGGGTAGGCCAAGAGATGGGTAGGCCAAGAGAGAGAGATTTTATTTGGCCTCCCAAGTTTTGTGAGCAACATATAAATAACTATATCGACTCAGCAAAAAAAGAAACATCCTCTCACTCTCATCTGCGTTTATTTTCCGCAAACTTAACGTGTAAATATTTGTATGAACACTCTTCCACCAAGGCACCTGCAAGTTCCCAGACATTTCTGGGGGAATGGTCCTAGCCCTCACCCGCCGATCCACCAGGTCCCAGACATTTCTGGGGAGAATGGTCCTAGCCCTCACCCGCCGATCCAACAGGTCCCAGACATTTCTGGGGAGAATGGTCCTAGCCCTCACCCGCCGATCCAACAGGTCCCTGACATTTCTGGGGAATGGTCCTAGCCCTCACCCGCCGATCCAACAGGTCCCAGACATTTCTGGGGGAATGGTCCTAGCCCTCACCCGCCGATCCAACAGGTCCCAGACATGCCCTAGCCCTCACCCGCCGATCCAACAGGTCCCAGACATTTCTGGGGGAATGGTCCTAGCCCTCACCCGCCGATCCAACAGGTCCCAGACATTTCTGGGGGGAATGGTCCTAGCCCTCACCCGCCGATCCAACAGGTCCCAGACATTTCTGGGGGAATGGTCCTAGCCCTCACCCGCCGATCCAACAGGTCCCAGACATGCCCTAGCCCTCACCCGCCGATCCAACAGGTCCCAGACATTTCTGGGGGGGAATGGTCCTAGCCCTCACCCGCCGATCCAACAGGTCCCAGACATTTCTGGGGGAATGGTCCTAGCCCTCACCCGCCGATCCAACAGGTCCCAGACATGTCCTAGCACTCACCCGCCGATCCAACAGGTCCCAGACGTGCTCAATGGGATTGAGATCTGGGTTCTTCACTGGCCATGGCAGAACACTGATATTCCTGTCTTGCAGGAAATCACACACAGAACGAGCAGTATGGCTGGTGGCATTGTCATGCTGGAGGGTCATGTCAGGATGAGCCTGCCAGGAAGGGTACCACATGAGGGAGGAGGATGTCTTCCTGTAACACACAGTGTTGAGATTGCCTGCAATGACAACAAGCTCAGTCAGATGATGCTGTGACACACCGCCCCAGACCATGACGGAGCCTCCACCTCTAAATCGATCCCGTTCCAGAGTACAGGCCTCGGTGTAACGCTCATTCCTTCGACGATAAACGCGAATCCGAACATCAAAACCGCGACTTGTCAGTGAAGAGCACTTTTGCCAGTCCTGTCTGGTCCAGAGACGATATGTTTGTGCCCCTATGCAACGTTGTTGCCGGTGATGTCTGGTGAGGACCTGCCTTACAACAGGCCTACAAGCCCTCAGTCCAGCCTATTGCTGACCGTCTGAGCCCTGATGGAGGGATTGTGTATTCCTGGTGTAACTCTGGCAGTTGTTGTTGCCATCCTGTACCTGTCCCACAGGTGTGATGTTCGGATGTACCGATCCTGTGCAGGTGTTGTTACACGTGGTCTGTCACTGTGAGGACTTTTTGTCAGCTGTTCGTTTTGTCTCCCTGCAGCGCTGTCTTAGGCATCTCACAGTACGGCATTGCAAGTTATTGCCCTGGCCACATCTGCAGTCCTCATGCCTCCAGCACCATCCTCCAGCACCATCCTCCAGCACCATCCTCCAGCACCATCCTCCAGCGCCATCCTCCAGCACCATCCTCCAGCACCATCCTCCAGAACCACCCTCCAGAACCATCCTCCTGCACCATCCTCCAGAACCACCCTCCAGAACCATCCTCCAGCACCATCCTCCAGAACCACCCTCCAGAACCATCCTCCAAGCACCATCCTCCAGCACCATCCTCCAGCACCATCCTCCAGCATCATCCTACAGCACCATCCTCCAGCACCATCCTCCAGCACCATCCTCCAGCACCATCCTCCAGAACCATCCTCCAGCACCATCCTCCAGCACCATCCTCCAGCACCATCCTCAGACAATTGTTATAATTTTCAGTGAAATTCTCATTTCTGGATAAGGCTTTAAAAAGGTTCAAATCTCATGTGACATGGTAGTCCAGAACACAGGGCTCTACATCACATGACATTTTAGTACTATAAATACCATGGAACATATGAAAACACATGGGCCTGTCCATATAATGGCCCTAAACAGCCTGTAATAGCTGGATGAGTAAAGTGTGTCTATGTGTGTGTCTGTGTGTGTCTGTGTGTGTCTGTGTGTCTGTGTGTGTATGTCTGTGTGTGTCTGTGTGTGTGTCTGTGTGTCTGTGTGTGCCTGTGTGTGTGCCTGTGTGTGTGTCTGTGTGTCTGTGTGTGTATGTCTGTGTGTGTCTGTGTGTGTCTGTGTGTGTGTCTGTGTGTGTGTCTGTGTGTGTGTCTGTGTGTGTATGTCTGTGTGTGTCTGTGTGTCTGTGTGTGTGTCTGTGTGTGTCTGTGTGTGTGTCTGTGTGTGTCTGTGTGTGTCTGTGTGTGTCTGTGTGTGTGTCTGTGTGTCTGTCTGTGTGTGTGTCTGTGTGTGTGTCTGTGTGTGTGTCTGTGTGTGTCTGTGTATGTCTGTGTGTGTCTGTGTGTCTGTGTGTGTGTGTGTCTGTGTGTGTGTCTGTGTGTGTCTGTGTGCCTGTGTGTGTTTGCATGTGTATGTGTGTCTGTGTGTGTCTGTGTGTGTCTGTGTGTGTCTGTGTGTGTCTGTGTATGTCTGTGTGTGTCTGTGTGTGTCTGTGTGTGTGTCTGTGTGTGTCTGTGTGTTTGCATGTGTGTGTGTGTGTGTCTGTGTGTGTGTCTGTGTGTCTGTGTGTGTATGTCTGTGTGTGTCTGTGTGTGTCTGTGTGTGTCTGTGTGTGTCTGTGTGTGTGTCTGTGTGTGTGTCTGTGTGTGTGTCTGTGTGTGTCTGTGTATGTCTGTGTGTGTGTCTGTGTGTCTGTGTGTGTGTCTGTGTGTGTCTGTGTATGTCTGTGTGTGTCTGTGTGTGTCTGTGTGCCTGTGTGTGTTTGCATGTGTATGTGTGTCTGTGTGTGTCTGTGTGTGTCTGTGTGTGTCTGTGTGTGTCTGTGTATGTCTGTGTGTGTCTGTGTGTGTCTGTGTGTGTGTCTGTGTGTCTGTGTGTGTTTGCATGTGTGTGTCTGTGTGTGTGTCTGTGTGTGTCTGTGTATGTCTGTGTGTGTCTGTGTGTGTCTGTGTGTGTGTCTGTGTGTGTTTGTGTATGTCTGTGTGTGTCTGTGTGTGTCTGTGTGTGTTTGCATGTGTGTGTCTGTGTGTGTCTGTGTGTGTGTCTGTGTGTGTCTGTGTATGTCTGTGTATGTCTGTGTGTGTCTGTGTGTGTCTGTGTGTGTGTCTGTGTGTGTTTGTGTGTGTCTGTGTGTGTCTGTCAAATCAAATCAAATCAAATCAAATCAAATTTTATTTGTCACATACACATGGTTAGCAGATGTTAAGCGAGTGTAGCGAAATGCTTGTGCTTCTAGTTCCGACAATGCAGTAATAACGGGCAAGTAATCTAACTAACAATTCAAAAAAAAAACTACTGTCATACACAGTGTAAGGGATAAAGAATATGTACATAAGTCTGATATATGAATGAGTGATGGTACAGAGCAGCATAGGCAAGATACAGTAGATCATATCGAGTACAGTATATACATATGAGATAAGTATGTAAACCAAGTGGCATAGTTAAAGTGGCTAGTGATACATGTATTACATAAGGATGCAGTCGATGATATAGAGTACAGTATCAACGTATGCATATGAGATGAACAATGTAGGGTAAGTAACATTATATAAGGTAGCATTGTTTAAAGTGGCTAGTGATATATTTACATAATTTCCCATCGATTCCCATGATTAAAGTGGCTGGAGTAGAGTCAGTGTCATTGACAGTGTGTTGGCAGTAGCCACTCAATGTTAGTGGTGGCTGTTTAACAGTCTGATGGCCTTGAGATAGAAGCTGTTTTTCAGTCTCTCGGTCCCAGCTTTGATGCACCTGTACTGACCTCGCCTTCTGGATGGCATAGTGGTGAACAGGCAGTGGCATCGGGTGGTTGATGTCCTTGATGATCTTTATGGCCTTCCTGTAGCATCGGGTGGTGTAGGTGTCCTGGAGGGCAGGTAGTTTGCCCCCGGTGATGCGTTGTGCAGACCTCACTACCCTCTGGAGAGCCTTACGGTTGAGGGCGGTGCAGTTGCCATACCAGGCGGTGTACAGCCCGCCAGGATGCTCTCGATTGTGCATCTGTAGAAGTTTGTGAGTGCTTTTGGTGACAAGGTTCTTCAGCCTCCTGAGGTTGAAGAGGCGCTGCTGCGCCTTCCTCACGATGCTGTCTGTGTGAGTGGACCAATTCAGTTTGTCTGTGATGTGTGTAAAGAAACCTAAGATGACCTGGGGTACTAGTGTAAGAAATAACACGTAAAAAAACAAAAAACTGCATAGTTTCCTAGGAACGCGAAGCGAGGCGGCCATCTCTGTCGGCGCCGGAAGTATACATGTGTGTCTGTGTGTGTCTGTGTATGTCTGTGTGTGTTTGTGTATGTCTGTGTGTCTGTGTGTGTCTGTGTGTGTCTGTGTGTGCTGTCTGTGTATGATAGCCTCGTTCTGTTTCATGGTCTTATGATCAGGTTAACAGCAGTGCAGTACATAGGGCGGCAGGTAGCCTAGTGGACTAGGTTAACCGTTCTGTTTCACATAACGAGCTGAATTAAGACCTTAAACAGCGATTTGAAGTAAATCAAGTCTGGTTTAACATTAAGACATGAGCATATGGCAGAATATGGAGCGTTGCCAAGTAAGACACAAGCCGTTTCCACTACAGAGAAGAACATATTTTATATTACAGGATTTTGGATAAAGCAGTGTCTTCAGAAAGTTCACAGAGTGAAAAGTTAAATAAAGGAAAGCTTGTAACAGAATAAAAATATTCAAAAATATTCATCCTGTTTGCTACAAGGCACTAAAGTAATACTGCAAATACAATGTGGCAAAGCAATGCACTTCCTGTCCTGAATACAAAGTGTCATGTTTGGGGCAAATCCAATACAACTCATTACTGAATACCACTCTCCGTATTCTCAATCATAGTGGTGGCTGCATCATGTTATGAGTACACTTGTAATCATTAAGGACTAGGAAGATTTTCAGGATAAAAACAGAGAATGACCATTTCACCAGTATACCAAATGTTTATTTAGATTGGGAGGCCAGCAGTGGGTCCTATGACCAGGTTAACAGCAGTGCAGTACATAGGGAATAGAGCAGTCCTATGATCAGGTTAACAGCAGTGCAGTACATAGGGAATAGAGCAGTCCTATGATCAGGTTAACAGCAGTGCAGTACATAGGGAATAGTGCGGTCCTATGATCAGGTTAACAGCAGTGCAGTACATAGGGAATAGTGCGGTCCTATGATCAGGTTAACAGCAGTGCAGTACATAGGGAATAGACCGGTCCTATGATCAGGTTAACAGTAGTGCAGTACATAGGGAATAGTGCGGTCCTATGATCAGGTTAACAGCAGTGCAGTACATAGGGAATAGAGCAGTCCTATGACCAGGTTAACAGCAGTGCAGTACATAGGGAATAGAGCAGTCCTATGATCAGGTTAACAGTAGTGCTCTATAGATGGAATAGAGCATTATGATCAGGTTAACAGTAAAACTATATAAATAGAGCAGTCCTATGATCAGGTTAACAGTAGTGCACTATAGAGGGAATAGAGCAGTCCTATGATCAGGTTAACAGTAGTGCACTATAGAGGGAATAGAGCAGTGCTATGATCAGGTTAACAGTAGTGCACTATAGATGGAATAGAGCAGTGCTATGATCAGGTTAACAGTAGTGCACTATAGAGGGAATAGAGCAGTCCTATGATCAGGTTAACAGTAGTGCACTATAGAGGGAATAGAGCAGTCCTATGATCAGGTTAACAGTAGTGCACTATAGAGGGACACATGGGACATATACATTCTACATCATTAAACAAGTCCAAACAAGTAGCCTTGGAGCTCTGATCTCTCTCCCCAATTACAGCAGGGGTGGAGGAAGCTACCCGCCCCACAAGATGGCCCGAGAGAGAAAGAAAGAGAGAGATAGAGGAGGGTCTTGTGGGAGCCCTCTACCTATCCTAGTGGGTCTGAAACAACACAAACAAAGCTGCTCTGAGATTGGTTCTGTTGATTGGAATAGAATGGAAGAATGGAATCTCCACGGCAACAACAACACCAACACTGTAGAATTATGGGTCTGGGCTTTTGCAAATCATCTTGGGAGTAAGAAAATGGAGGATGGAAAGATAGAGAGAGGGAAGAATGGAAGGATGTGCTTTTCCTGTAGCGAGAAAAGAGAGAGAGAGAGAGGGATATCTTCTGTTTCATTGATCTCTTCTGGCTCTCAAACGATTCCCTTCGCGGGGCCGTGGGGTAGGAACTGAAGACAGAGGAAGTGCTGCAGGAATTTCAAGTAATGACGGACAGACGATTCCATCCAACACTGTAGCAATCAAGTGGCTGAAACTTTGTTGGGAGAGAAACAGTAGTCATGTACATTTCCTTGACGTTTCCCTTCTTGATTGCTAGAGAGGGGGATTGGCTTCACATTACATCTGGTCTGCAGTGAATACTAAGGGCTCTTTTTGGCACACACACACACACACACACACACACACACACACACACACACACACACACACACACACACACACACACACACACACACACACACACACACACACACACACACACACACACACACACACACACACACACACACACACGCACACACGCACCAACTTCTGCATCAGAGATAACATCTGAACTCATTAGGGAAACATTCCATCCACTATGAACTACCATTCCATCCACTATGAACTACCATTCCATCCACTATGAACTACCATTCCATCCACTATGAACTACCATTCCATCCACTAAGATCTACCATTACATCCACTATGAACTACCATTCCATCCACTATGAACTACCATTACATCCACTATGAACTACCATTCCATCCACTATGAACTACCATTCCATCCACTATGAACTACCATTCCATCCACTATGAACTACCATTCCATCCACTATGAACTACCATTCCATCCACTATGAACTACCATTCCATCCACTATGATCTACCATTACATCCGTTCCTCTGTTCCTCTGTGTTGGGTTATCCCTCTCTATCCATCCCTCTGTTCCTCCGTGTTGGGTTATCCCTCTCTATCCATCCCTCTGTTCCTCTGTGTTGGGTTATCCCTCTCTATCCATCCCTCTGTTCCTCTGTGTTGGGTTATCCCTCTCTATCCATTCCTCTGTTCCTCTGTGTTGGGTTATCCCTCTCTATCCATCCCTCTGTTCCTCTGTGTTGGGTTATCCCTCTCTATCCATCCCTCCGTCCCTCTGTGTTGGGTTATCCCTCTCTATCCATCCCTCCATCCGTCTGTTCCTCTGTGTTGGGTTATCCCTCTCTATCCATCCCTCTGTTCCTCTGTGTTGGGTTATCCCTCTCTATCCCTCCCTACATCCCTCTGTTCCTCTGTGTTGGGTTATCCCTCTCTATCCATCCATCCGTTCCGCTGTGTTGGGTTATCCCTCTCTATCCATCCCTCCATCCCTCCGTTCCGCTGTGTTGGGTTATCCCTCTCTATCATCCTTCTGTGTTGGGTTATCCCTCTCTATTCATCCCTCTGTGTTGGGTTATCCCTCTCTATTCATCCCTCTGTGTTGGGTTATCCCTCTCTATTCATCCCTCCATCCATCTGTGTTGGGTTATCCCTCTCTATTCATCCCTCTGTGTTGGGTTATCCCTCTCTATTCATCCCTCTGTGTTGGGTTATCCCTCTCTATTCATCCCTCCATCCATCTGTGTTGGGTTATCCCTCTCTATTCATCCCTCCGTTCCGCTGTGTTGGGTTATCCCTCTCTATCCATCCCTCTGTTCCTCTGTGTTGGGTTATCCCTCTCTATCCATCCCTCTGTTCCGCTGTGTTGGGTTATCCCTCTCTATCCCTCCATCCCTCCGTTCCTCTGTGTTGGGTTATCCCTCTCTATCCCTCCATCCCTCCATCCCTCCGTTCCGCTGTGTTGGGTTATCCCTCTCTATCCATCCCTCCATCCCTCCGTTCCGCTGTGTTGGGTTATCCCTCTCTATCCATCCCTCCATCCCTCCGTTCCTCTGTGTTGGGTTATCCCTCTCTATCCCTCCCTCCATCCCTCTGTTCCTCTGTGTTGGGTTATCCATCCCCTCTCTATCCCTCCCTCCATCCCTCTGTTCCTCTGTGTTGGGTTTTCCCTCTCTCTCCCTCCCTCCGTTCCTCTGTGTTGGGTTATCCTCTCTATCCCTCCCTCCATCCCTCTGTTCCTCTGTGTTGGGTTATCCCTCTCTATCCATCTCTATCCATCCCTCTGTTCCTCTGTGTTGGGTTATCCCTCTCTCATCCCTCCCTCCATCCCTCTGTTCCTCTGTGTTGGGTTATCCCTCTCTCCATCCCTCCCTCCATCCCTCTGTTCCTCTGTGTTGGGTTATCCCTCTCTATCCATCCCTCTGTTCCTCTGTGTTGGGTTATCCCTCTCTATCCATCCCTCCGTTCCGCTGTGTTGGGTTATCCCTCTCTATCCCTCCCTCCATCCCTCTGTGTTGGGTTATCCCTCTCTATCCATCCCTCCGTTCCACTGTGTTGGGTTATCCCTCTCTATCCCTCCCTCCATCCCTCTGTGTTGGGTTATCCCTCTCTCTCCCTCCCTCCGGTGGACTCAGCTGGGTCTGAGCGTCAGTCGTTTCCCTCTAAGAGTCATCATCATGCCAACGGCCCCGTAATTTAACATCTCCTCCTGGTTTCCTGGTTAATGCTTCACTCCTCTATTAAATCATTTCACAGCGCCCTCCGTGACCCTGCAGTGTGTGTGTAAACATCCATGTCTGAGAGTCTCTCTGTGTGTGTGTGTGTGTGTGTGTGTATGTGTGTGTGTGTGTGTGTGTGCGTGCGTGCGTGCTTGCGTGTGTTTGTGTGTCTGACCCGTGTTGGGTGATACCTCCCCCTGGGTGGGAGATGATTGTAATCAGACACATATTAGCATCTGTTTATTTATAAAGGCCAGACACACAGACAACCTGCTGTATTAATTAAACTGGGAGGAGGAGGAGGAGGAGGAGTAGTGAGTGAGTGAGTGAGTGAGTGAGAGAGAGAGAGAGAGAGTGCTGGCTGGAGGAGGGCAGTAGAGTCATATTTATATTAGGAATTATAGAGTCTGTTTCCCAAATGGCCCACCATTCCCGATGGCAACATCTTCTGGGAGATTTAGTTTCAGTAGAATATGAACTAACAACTCCTATATTTCTCATCTCTATGTGTAGTACTGTACTACTGTTATCATCTATGTAGTACTGTACTACTGTTAATATCATCTATGTAGTACTGTACTACTGTTATCATCATCTATGTAGTACTGTACTACTGTTATCATCATCTATGTAGTACTGTACTACTGTTATCATCTATGTAATACTGTACTATTTTTATCATCTATGTAGTACTGTACTACTGTTATCATCATCTATGTAGTACTGTACTACTGTTATCATCTATGTAGTACTGTACTACTGTTATCATCTATGTAGTACTGTACTACTGTTATCATCTATGTAGTACTGTACTACTGTTATCATCTATGTAGTACTGTACTACTGTTATCATCTATGTAGTACTGTACTACTGTTATCATCTATGTAGTAGTACTGTACTACTGTTATCATCTACGTAGTACTGTACTACTGTTATCATCTATGCAGTACTGTACTACTGTTATCATCTATGTAGTACTGTACTACTGTTATCATCATCTATGTAATACTGTACTACCGTTATCATCATCTATGTAGTACTGTACTACTGTTATTATCATCTATGTAGTACTGTACTACTGTTATCATCTATGTAGTACTGTACTACTGTTATCATCATCTATGTAGTACTGTACTACTGTTATCATCATCTATGTAGTACTGTACTACTGTTATCATCTATGTAGTACTGTACTACTGTTATCATCTATGTAGTACTGTACTACTGTTATCATCTATGTAGTACTGTACTACTAGTACTGTATCATCATCTATGTAGTACTGTACTACTGTTATCATCATCTATGTAGTACTGTACTACTGTTATCATCATCTATATAGTACTGTACTACTGTTATCATCATCTATGTAGTACTGTACTACTGTTATCATCTATGTAGTACTGTACTACTGTTATCATCTATGTAGTACTGTACTACTGTTATCATCTATGTAGTACTGTACTACTGTTATCATATATGTAGTACTGTACTACTGTTATCATCTACGTAGTACTGTACTACTGTTATCATCTATGCAGTACTGTACTACTGTTATCATCTATGTAGTACTGTACTACTGTTATCATCATCTATGTAATACTGTACTACCGTTATCATCATCTATGTAGTACTGTACTACTGTTATTATCATCTATGTAGTATTGTACTACTGTTATCATCTATGTAGTACTGTACTACTGTTATCATCATCTATGTAGTACTGTACTACTGTTATCATCATCTATGTAATACTGTACTACTGTTATCATCATCTATGTAGTACTGTGCTACTGTTATCATCTATATAATACTGTACTACTGTTATCATCATCTATGTAATACTGTACTACTGTTATCATCATCTATGTAGTACTGTACTACTGTTATCATCTATGTAGTACTGTACTGTACTACTGTTATCATCAATGTAATACTGTACTACTGTTATCATCGTCTATGTAGTACTGTACTACTGTTATCATCTACGTAGTACTGTACTACTGTTATCATCTATGCAGTACTGTACTACTGTTATCATCTATGTAGTACTGTACTACTGTTATCATCATCTATGTAATACTGTACTACTGTTATCATCATCTATGTAGTACTGTACTACTGTTATCATCTATATAATACTCTACTACTGTTATCATCATCTATGTAATACTGTACTACTGTTATCATCTATGTAGTACTGTACTACTGTTATATCTACATAGTACTGTACTACTGTTATCATCTATGTAGTACTGTACTACTGTTATATCTGTACTACGCAACCAGGGGTGGAAAGACCCTGGATCATTGTTACTCTAACTTCCGCGACGCATATAAGGCCCTGCCCCACCCCCTTTCGGAAAAGCTGACCACGACTCCATTTTGTTGATCCCTGCCTACAGACAGAAACTAAAACAAGAAGATCCCACGCTGAGGTCTGTCCAACGCTGGTCCGACCAAGCTGACTCCACACTCCAAGACTGCTTCCATCACGTGGACTGGGAGATGTTTTGTATTGCGTCAGACAACAACATTGACGAATACGCTGATTCGGTGTGCGAGTTCATTAGAACGTGCGTTGAAGATGTCGTTCCCATAGCAACGATTAAAACATTCCCTAACCAGAAACCGTGGATTGATGGCAGCATTCGTGTGGAACTGAAGGCGCGAACCACTGCTTTTAATCAGGGCAAGGTGTCTGGTAACATGACTGAATACAAACAGTGCAGCTATTCCCTCCGCAAGGCTATCAAACAAGCTAAGCGTCAGTACAGAGACAAAGTAGAATCTCAATTCAACGGCTCAGACACAAGAGGCATGTGGCAGGGTCTACAGTCAATCACGGACTACTGGAAGAAACCCAGCCCAGTCACGGACCAGGATGTCTTGCTCCCAGGCAGACTAAATAACTTTTTGCCCGCTTTGAGGACAATACAGTGCCACTGACACAGCCTGCAACGAAAACATGCGGTCTCTCCTTCACTGCAGCCGAAGTGAGTAAGACATTTAAACGTGTTAACCCTCGCCAGGCTGCAGGCCCAGACGGCATCCCCAGCCGCGCCCTCAGAGCATGCGCAGACCAGCTGGCCGGTGTGTTTACGGACATATTCAACCAATCCCTATACCAGTCTGCTGTTCCCACATGCTTCAAGAGGGCCACCATTGTTCCTGTTCCCAAGAAAGCTAAGGTAACTGAGCTAAACGACTACCGCCCGTAGCACTCACATCCGTCATCATGAAGTGCTTTGAGAGACTAGTCAAGGACCATATCACCTCCACCCTACCTGACACCCTTGACCCAATCCAATTTGCTTACCGCCCAAATAGGTCCACAGACGATGCAATCTCAACCACACTGCACACTGCCCTAACCCATCTGGACAAGAGGAATACCTATGTGAGAATGCTGTTCATCGACTACAGCTCGGCATTCAACACCATAGTACCCTCCAAGCTCGTCATCAAGCTCGAGACCCTGGGTCTCGACCCCGCCCTGTGCAACTGGGTACTGGACTTCCTGACGGGCCGCCCCCAGGTGGTGAGGGTAGGCAACAACATCTCCTCCCCGCTGATCCTCAACACTGGGGCCCCACAAGGGTGCGTTCTGAGCCCTCTCCTGTACTCCCTGTTCACCCACGACTGCGTGGCCATGCACGCCTCCAACTCAATCATCAAGTTTGCGGACGACACAACAGTGGTAGGCTTGATTACCAACAACGACGAGACGGCCTACAGGGAGGAGGTGAGGGCCCTCGGAGTGTGGTGTCAGGAAAATAACCTCACACTCAACGTCAACAAAACTAAGGAGATGATTGTGGACTTCAGGAAACAGCAGAGGGAACACCCCCACATCCACATCGATGGAACAGTAGTGGAGAGGGTAGCAAGTTTTAAGTTCCTCGGCATACACATCACAGACAAACTGAATTGGTCCACTCACACAGACAGCATCGTGAGGAAGGCGCAGCAGCGCCTCTTCAACCTCAGGAGGCTGAAGAAATTCGGCTTGTCACCAAAAGCACTCACAAACTTCTACAGATGCACAATCGAGAGCATCCTGGCGGGCTGTATCACCGCCTGGTATGGCAACTGCGCCGCCCTCAACCGTAAGGCTCTCCAGAGGGTAGTGAGGTCTGCACAACGCATCACCGGGGGCAAACTACCTGCCCTCCAGGACACCTACACCACCCGATGCTACAGGAAGGCCATAAAGATCATCAAGGACATCAACCACCCGAGCCACTGCCTGTTCACCCCGCTGTCATCCAGAAGGCGAGGTCAGTACAGGTGCATCAAAGCTGGGACCGAGAGACTGAAAAACAGCTTCTATCTCAAGGCCATCAGACTGTTAAACAGCCACCACTAACATTGAGTGGCTACTGCCAACACACTGTCAATGACACTGACTCTACTCCAGCCACTTTAATCATGGGAATTGATGGGAAATGATGTAAATATATCACTAGCCACTTTAAACAATGCTACCTTATATAATGTTACTTACCCTACATTATTCATCTCATATGCATACGTAGATACTGTACTCTATATCATCGACTGCATCCTTATGTAATACATGTATCACTAGCCACTTTAACTATGCCACTTGGTTTAACATCTGCTAACCATGTGTATGTGACAAATAAAATTTGATTTGATTTGATTTGATTTGATTTGATTTAGTACTGTACTACTGTTATCATCATCTATGTAATACTGTACTACTGTTATCATCATCTATGTAGTACTGTACTACTGTTATATCTACATAGTACTGTACTACTGTTATCATCTATGTAGTACTGTACTACTGTTATCATCTATGTAGTACTGTACTACTGTTATCATCTACATAGTACTGTACTACTGTTATCATCTATGCAGTACTGTACTACTGTTATCATCATCTATGTAGTACTGTACTACTGTTATCATCTATGTAATACTGTACTACTGTTAGCATCACTGTACTACTGTTATAATCTATGTAATACTGTACTACTGTTATCATCATCTATGTAGTACTGTACTACTGTTATCATCTATGTAATACTGTACTACTGTTAGCATCTATGTAATACTGTACTACTGTTATCATCTATGTAGTACTGTACTATGTTATCATCATCTATGCAGTACTGTACTACTGTTATCATCACCTATGTAGTACTGTACTACTGTTATCATCTATGTAGTACTGTGTACTGTTATCATCTATGTAGTACTGTATTACTGTTATCATCATCTATGTAGTACTGTACTACTGTTATCATCATCTATGTAGTACTGTACTACTGTTATCATCTATGTTGTACTGTACTACTGTTATCATCATCTATGCAGTACTGTACTACTGTTATCATCACCTATGTAATACTGTACTACTGTTATCATCTATGTAGTACTGTACTACTGTTATCATCTATGTAGTACTGTATTACTGTTATCATCATCTGTACTACTGTACTACTGTTATCATCTATGTAGTACTCTACTACTGTTATCATCTATGTAGTACTGTACTACTGTTATCATCTATGTAGTACTGTATTACTGTTATCATCATCTATGTAGTACTGTACTACTGTTATCATCTATGTAGTACTCATCTGTTATCATCTATGTAATACTGTACTACTGTTATCATCTATGTAGTACTGTACTACTGTTATATCTACATAGTACTGTACTACTGTTATCATCTATGTAATACTGTACTACTGTTATCATCATCTATGTAGTACTGTACTACTGTTATCGTCATCTATGTAGTACTGTACTACTGTTATCATCATCTATGTAGTACTGTACTACTGTTATCATCATCTATGTAGTACTGTACTACTGTTATCATCATCTATGTAGTACTGTACTACTGTTATCATCTATGTAGTACTGTACTACTGTTATCATCATATATGTAGTACTGTACTACTGTTATCATCATCTATGTAGTACTGTACTACTGTTATCATCATCTATGTAGTACTGTACTACTGTTATCATCTATGTAGTACTGTACTACTGTTATCATCTATGTAGTACTGTACTACTGTTAATATCATCTATGTAGTACTGTACTACTGTTATCATCATCTATGTAGTACTGTACTACTGTTATCATCATCTATGTAGTACTGTACTACTGTTATCATCTATGTAATACTGTACTACTGTTATCATCTATGTAGTACTGTACTACTGTTATATCTACATAGTACTGTACTACTGTTATCATCTATGTAGTACTGTACTACTGTTATCATCTATGTAGTACTGTACTACTGTTATCATCATCTATGTAATACTGTACTACTGTTATCATCATCTATGTAGTACTGTGCTACTGTTATCATCTATATAATACCGTACTACTGTTATCATCATCTATGTAATACTGCACTACTGTTATCATCATCTATGTAGTACTGTACTACTGTTATCATCTATGTAGTACTGTACTACTGTTATCATCGATGTAATACTGTACTACTGTTATCATCGTCTATGTAGTACTGTACTACTGTTATCATCTACGCAGTACTGTACTACTGTTATCATCTATGCAGTACTGTACTACTGTTATCATCTATGTAGTACTGTACTACTGTTATCATCATCTATGTAATGCTGTACTACTGTTATCATCATCTATGTAGTACTGTACTACTGTTATCATCTATATAATACCGTACTACTGTTATCATCATCTATGTAATACTGTACTACTGTTATCATCATCTATGTAGTACTGTACTACTGTTATCACCTATATAATACTGTACTACTGTTATCATCATCTATGTAATACTGTACTACTGTTATCATCATCTATGTAGTACTGTACTACTGTTATCATCTATGTAGTACTGTACTACTGTTATCATCTATGTAATACTGTACTGCTGCTATCATCTATGTAGTACTGTACTACTGTTATCATCTATGTAGTACTGTACAACTGTTATCATCTATGTAGTACTGTACTACTGTTATCATCTATGTAGTACTGTACAACTGTTATCATCTATGTAGTACTGTACTACTGTTATCATCTATGTAGTACTGTACTACTGTTATCATCTATGTAATACTGTACTACTGTTATCATCTATGTAGTACTCTACTACTGTTATCATCTATGTAGTACTGTACTACTGTTATCATCTATGTAGTACTGTACAACTGTTATCATCTATGTAGTACTGTACTACTGTTATCATCTATGTAGTACTGTACTACTGTTATCATCTATGTAATACTGTACTACTGTTATCATCTATGTAGTACTCTACTACTGTTATCATCTATGTAGTACTGTACTACTGTTATCATCTATGTAGTACTGTACTACTGTTATCAGAACGTTCTGATCCTATTCTACTATTGATTGAAAACGCCTGTATTACCAATGTCCTCTGTGTCCCCGGTACAAACATTTCTGCATGAGTGTGTGTGTGTGTGTGTGTGTGTGTGCGTGCGTGTGTGTGTGTGTGTGTGTGCGTGCGTGTGTGTGTGTGTGTGTGTGTGTTGTGCGTGTGTGTGTGTGTGTGTGCGTGTGTGTGTGTGTGTGTGCGTGCGCGTGTGTGTGCGTGTGCGTGTGCGTGTGTGTGCGTGTGTGTGTGTGTGTGTGTGTGTGTGTGGGGTGGTCTGACTTAGCTTCTCTTACCAATGTCCTTGGAGTCTCTGGCATCAACAGAATAACAGTCTTTTCTTCAGTGTTGTTACGAGGAGACGTAACGAATCAGACCAGTTGAACTAAAACTATACCACTGTGTTCACACATCAGACATGGAAACTTCTTGGTACTGTTGAATAAAAACAACAATATTATTTTATTCGCATAACAAATTAGGTATTATTTAGGCTACAATTCTAGCAAGAAATAAACACCAGGTTTCTTTTCCAAAGGCCCTCGGTAGCTCCAGTATGTACTTGAACATAATTATTCTGCAGTCATTTATTTTGTTCAGAGCGCTAAGAAGGAGAGAAAAATAACAGTTCAACTATTTGTACCGTAGAGATAGTGGTAACAGGAAGGACACTTAAATCACAACCACTCCTGTACACAGAGGAGAGGAGATGAACACTAAGGTCTTTAAGTGAAGCACACTGAGTCAGTAGCACACACTGTACTCCAAGGTCTTTAAATCTGCAGTTGTCATTACCAGTTACACGTTTGGCCATCAGAGAAATAAATAAAAGACATCCACTTGGTAAATAATGTTTATTTAACATTTATTTAACTAGGCATGTCTGCTAAGATTAAATTCTTGTTTACAATGACGGCCTAGGAACAATGGGTTAACTGCCTTGTTCAGTGGCAGAACGACAGATTTGTACCTTGTTGGCTCAGGGATTCATTCAATCTTGCAACGTTTCGGTTACTAGTCCAACGCTCTAACCACTAGGCTACTGCCTCCACATCTATGTCTCTAACCAGTAAATAATGACCTGTACTACTGACCTACAGTATCTATGTCTCTACAGTACCAGTCTCTAACCAGTAAATAATGACCTGTACTACTGACCTACAGTATCTATGTCTCTAACCAGTAAATAATGACCTGTACTACTGACCTACAGTATCTATGTCTCTAACCAGTAAATAATGACCTGTACTACTGACCTACAGTATCTATGTCTCTAACCAGTAAATAATGACCTGTTCTACTGACCTACAGTATCTATGTCTCTAACCAGTAAATAATGACCTGTACTACTGACCTACAGTATCTGTGTCTCTAGCCAGTAAATAATGACCTGTACTACTGACCTACAGTATCTATGTCTCTAACCAGTAAATAATGACCTGTACTACTGACCTACAGTATCTATGTCTCTAACCAGTAAATTGGAATGAGATAAGAGACAGGAATGAGAGAGAGACAGGAATGACCAGGAATGAGAGAGTGAGACAGGAAGGAGAGAGAGAGACAGGAATAGCGACAGGAATGAGAGGGTGAGACAGGAAGTAAAGAGAGACAGGAATGAGAGAGAGACAGGAATGAGAGAGTGAGACACGAAGGAGAGAGAGAGACAGGAATGAGAGAGACAGGAATGAGAGAGTGAGACAGGAAGGAGAGAGAGAGACAGGAATGAGAGAGAGACAGGAATGAGAGAGTGAGACAGGAAGGAGAGAGAGAGACAGGAATGAGAGAGACAGGAATGAGAGAGTGAGACAGGAAGGAGAGAGAGAGACAGGGATGAGAGAGACAGGAATGAGAGAGTGAGACAGGAAGGAGAGAGAGAGACAGGAATGAGAGAGAGACAGGAATGAGAGAGACAGGAAAGAGAGTGAGACAGGAAAGAGAGAGAGACAGGAATGACAGAGAGAGACAGGATGGAGAGAGAGAGACAGGAATGAGAGAGAGAGACAGGACGGAGAGAGAGACAGGATTGAGAAAGAGAGACAGTTAACTTAAGATCTAAAAGACATAAAATATAGGAATCTGATAAGAATCGGATCTCAGCTGAACTTCTCTGCTCTCACTGTAATAAATCTGCAGGTCATGTGGATCCTACCTGAGCATTAGGATTCTCTCCACACTGTGAATAAGCATTCTAATGTACTTGATTACAGTGTGATTAATACATCAGATACAGCATTAATACATTAGATACAGCATTAATACATTAGATACAGCATTAATACATCAGATACAGCATTAATACATCAGATACAGCATTAATACATCAGATACAGCATTAATACATCAGATACAGCATTAATACATCAGATACAGCATTAATACATCAGATACAGCATTAATACATCAGATACAGCATTAATACATCAGATACAGCATTAATACATCAG
>NW_024607941.1:30000-42735 GCF_018296145.1 Oncorhynchus tshawytscha
AACCTCTCTTAGCTTATATTTCAATGAAGGGGATTATTCAGGGCCAGTGTCTGTGTGTGTGTGTGTGTGTGTGTGTGTGTCTGCAACAGAATCTGACAAACTGATGATTTTAATATTAAACATCAATTTTGTCGCCCCACCTCTGCCTCACCTCCCTCTCCTCCACCTTCCTTGCTCTTCCTCCCCCTTCCTCTGCCTCACCTCCTCCACCCTCCTTGCTCTTCCTCCACCTTCCTCTGCCTCACCTCCCCCTCCACCCTCCTTGTTCTTCCTCCCCCTTCCTCTGCCTCACCTCCCCCTCCAACCTCCTTGCTCTTCCTCCACCTTCCTCTGCCTCACCTCCACCTTCCTCTGCCTCACCTCCCCCTCCACCCTCCTTGCTCTTCCTCCACCTTCCTCTGCCTCACCTCCACCTTCCTCTGCCTCACATCCCCCTCCTCCACCCTCCGTGCTCTTCCTCCACCTTCCTCTGCCTCACCTCCACCTTCCTCTGCCTCACCTCCCCCTCCACCCTCCTTGCTCTTCCTCCACCTTCCTCTGCCTCACCTCCACCTCCCTCTGCCTCACATCCCCCTCCACCCTCCTTGCTCTTCCTCCACCTTCCTCTGCCTCACCTCCACCTCCCTCTGCCTCACATCCCCCTCCACCCTCCTTGCTCTTCCTCCCCCTTCCTCTTCCTCATCTAGCTCTGCCTCTGGCCTGCTAGCCTGATGAAATGACCCTGAGTGAAGGGAGAGAAATGAGGTAGAGGAAGAGGAAGGATAAGGGATGGGATGAAAGAGAGAAAGAGTAGAGAGAGAGAGAAAGAGAAAAAGAGAGCGAGAGAGAGAGGGTGTGAGAGAGAGAAAGAAAGAGAAAGAGGGAGAGAGACAGAGACAGAGAGAGAGAGAGGGATAGACAGAGGGAGGGAGAGGGAGAGGGAGAGGGAGAGGAGAGGGAGAGGGAGACAGAGGGAAGATGGATGATGCACAGACACCACAAAATCTCTCTCGGCTTGGAGAGATGGAGAGAGAAAACGAAAGAACAAGAGAGAGGGAGAGGTAGATGAAAAGTGATGAGAAAAGAGGGATAAATAGAGTGGTTGAAGGGGTGATGGATGGAGGGCAGATAGAGACAGGTAGAGAGGTGGGTTTAGAAGTGATAGATAGCTCTGTAGCCTCAGGAGCATGTTAAAACCTCCCAAGCCCTCAGGCTACAGCATTGGACAGGAGAGGAAAGGGATGTGTGGTGTCTGGTGTGTTGTGGTGTCTAGTGTGGTGTGGTGTGGTGTGTTGTGGTGTCTAGTGTGTTGTGGTGTCTAGTGTGGTGTGGTGTCTAGTGTGGTGTGGTGTGGTGTCTGGTGTGTTGTGGTGTCTGGTGTGTTGTGGTGTCTGGTGTGTTGTGGTGTCTAGTGTGGTGTGGTGTGGTGTGGTGTGGTGTGGTGTGGTGTGGTGTGTGTTGTGGTGTCTAGTGTGGTGTGGTGTGGTGTGGTGTGGTGTGGTGTGTGTTGTGGTGTCTAGTGTGGTGTGGTGTGGTGTGGTGTGTGGTGTGGTGTGTGTTGTGTTGTCTAGTGTGGTGTGGTGTGTGTTGTGGTGTCTAGTGTGGTGTGGTGTGGTGTGGTGTGTGTTGTGTTGTCTAGTGTGGTGTGGTGTGGTGTGGTGTGTGGTGTCTAGTGTGGTGTGGTGTGGTGTGGTGTGTGGTGTGGTGTGTGTGGTGTGTGGTGTCTAGTGTGGTGTGGTGTGGTGTGGTGTGGTGTGGTGTGGTGTGTGGTGTGTTGTCTAGTGTGTGGTGGGGTGTGTGTGGTGTGGTGTCTGGTGTGTGGTGTGGTGTGTCTGGTGTGGTGTGTGTGTGTGTGTGTGTGTGTGTGTGTGTGTGTACCTGCATGTGTGCACACTTGAATTTGGAGGTGTGTGTAATTGAAGTTAACAGTTGGCCCTTTAACATACAGGGACATAGAGGAGAGTTGGAGCAGAGGAGAGAGAAGGAGAGGGAGAGGGAGAGGAGAGGAGGAGCAGAGGAGAGAGAAGGAGAGGGAGAGGAGAGGAGGAGCAGAGGAGAGAGAAGGAGAGGGAGGGAGAGGAGGAGCAGTGGAGAGAGAAGGAGAGGGGGAGAGGAGGAGGAGCAGAGGAGAGAGAAGGAGAGGGAGGGAGAGGAGGAGCAGAGAGAGAGAGAAGGAGAGGGAGAGGAGAGGAGGAGCAGAGGAGAGAGAAGGAGAGGGAGGGAGAGGAGGAGCAGAGGAGAGAGAAGGAGAGGAGGAGCCGAGGAGAGAGAAGGAGAGTGAGGGAGAGGAGGAGCAGAGGAGCGAGAAGGAGAGGGAGAGAGGAGGAGCAGAGGAGAGAGAAGGAGAGGGAGAGGAGGAGCAGAGGAGAGAGAGGAGAGGAGGAGCAGAGGAGAGAGAAGGAGAGGGAGGGGGGAGATTGGCCCAGGTAAACATAGTAACACAGAAAGACAGAACGAGACAGGAAGAGATCAGAGGGGGATCAGGGGAGGGGTAGAGAGAGACCGAGGGGATGAAGAGAAGCTAAGGGAAAGGGAAGGGATAGAGGGATACCTAGTCAGGTGTACAACTGAATGCATTCTTCCGCATTTAACCCAACCCTTCCTCTCTGAATCACCTCAGGGGGACGTCATCTGCGCCCAGGGAGTGTTTGTTGTTGGGGCTTTTCATGTGAAAAATCCACCTTATCCACCTTGCCGACTCAGGGATTCGAACCAGCAACCTTTTGATTTCTGGCCTAACGCTTTTAACCGCTAAACTGCCTAGACTGGTGAGACAGGAGGAGTACAGGGAGGAATGATGAAGGTTGGCATGAGAGGAGAGTGAGGGAGAAGAGCTGTAGAGAGGAGAGGACGAGAGACGGCTGGAAATAAGACTGTTTGGCCACAATGGTCTCTGTAAGGGAAAGAGAACTGACAGGTAGATTGGAATAGGGCCAGACAGGGAGAGGCAGGGGAGAGAGGCAGGGGAGGAGGGGTAGAGACAAGGAGAGGAAGAGAGAGGAGAGGAGAGGGGAGGGGAGGAGGACAACCTGGGAGAGAGGGATGAGAGGAGAGAGGGAATCAGAGAGGAGAGAGTCTAGGATAGGGGATGAGAGGAGGGAGAGAATAAGAGAGGAGAGAGTCTGGGATAGGGGATGAGAGGAGAGAGTCTGGGATAGGGGATGACAGGAGGGAGAGAATAAGAGAGGAGAGAGTCTGGGATAGGGGATGACAGGAGGGAGAGAATCAGAGAGGAGAGAGTCTGGGATAGGGGATGACAGGAGGGAGAGAATCAGAGAGGAGAGAGTCTGGGATAGGGGATGACAGGAGGGAGAGAATCAGAGAGGAGAGAGTCTGGGATAGGGGATAACAGGAGGGAGAGAATCAGAGAGGAGAGAGTCTGGGATAGGGGATGACAGGAGGGAGAGAATCAGAGAGGAGAGAGTCTGGGATAGGGGATGACAGGAGGGAGGGAATCAGAGAGGAAAGAGCGATAGAGAGAACAACGGGGTCAGAAAAGAGGGGCAGAAAGAGGAGAGGAAAGGATTCACTACCCATTAGAAAGGTTGGCCAGGCCGGGAAAGAGACAATTAAAGAGAGAGATGAACAGAGGGAGAGAGAGACAGATAGATACTAAGAGAGAGAAAGGAGAGGAGTGTGTGTGTTGACAAGTGATTTAGATTGATGGTGAGACGGGTGGGCAGAGAGAGAGAAAGAGGTTGCAGTGTGTGTGTGTGTGTGTCATCATATGGTTGCGGTGTAGTATCATATGGATGCAGTGTGTAGTATCATACGGTTGCAGTGTGTAGTATCATATGGATGCAGTGTGTAGTATCATACGGTTGCAGTGTGTAGTATCATACGGTTGCAGTGTAGTATCATATGGTTGCAGTGTGTAGTATCATATGGATGCAGTGTGTAGTATCATACGGTTGCAGTGTGTAGTATCATATGGTTGCAGTGTGTAGTATCATACGGTTGCAGTGTGTAGTATCATACGGTTGCAGTGTGTAGTATCATACGGTTGCAGTGTAGTATCATATGGTTGCAGTGTAGTATCATACGGTTGCCGTGTGTAGTATCATACGGTTGCAGTGTAGTATCATATGGTTGCAGTGTAGTATCATATGGTTGCAGTGTGTAGTATCATATGGTTGCAGTGTGTAGTATCATACGGTTGCAGTGTGTAGTATCATATGGTTGCAGTGTGTAGTATCATACGGTTGCAGTGTGTAGTATCATATGGATGCAGTGTGTAGTATCATATGGTTGCAGTGTGTAGTATCATACGGTTGCAGTGTGTAGTATCATATGGTTGCAGTGTGTAGTATCATACGGTTGCAGTGTGTAGTATCATACGGTTGCAGTGTAGTATCATATGGTTGCAGTGTAGTATCATATGGTTGCAGTGTGTAGTATCATATGGTTGCAGTGTGTAGTATCATACGGTTGCAGTGTGTAGTATCATATGGTTGCATCGTGTAGTATCATACGGTTGCAGTGTGTAGTATCATATGGATGCAGTGTGTAGTATCATATGGTTGCAGTGTGTAGTATCATACGGTTGCAGTGTGTAGTATCATATGGATGCAGTGTGTAGTATCATATGGTTGCAGTGTGTAGTATCATACGGTTGCAGTGTGTAGTATCATACGGTTGCAGTGTGTAGTATCATACGGTTGCAGTGTAGTATCATATGGTTGCAGTGTAGTATCATACGGTTGCCGTGTGTAGTATCATACGGTTGCAGTGTAGTATCATATGGTTGCAGTGTAGTATCATATGGTTGCAGTGTGTAGTATCATATGGTTGCAGTGTGTAGTATCATACGGTTGCAGTGTGTAGTATCATATGGTTGCAGTGTGTAGTATCATACGGTTGCAGTGTGTAGTATCATATGGATGCAGTGTGTAGTATCATATGGTTGCAGTGTGTAGTATCATACGGTTGCAGTGTGTAGTATCATATGGTTGCAGTGTGTAGTATCATACGGTTGCAGTGTGTAGTATCATACGGTTGCAGTGTAGTATCATATGGTTGCAGTGTAGTATCATATGGTTGCAGTGTGTAGTATCATATGGTTGCAGTGTGTAGTATCATACGGTTGCAGTGTGTAGTATCATATGGTTGCATCGTGTAGTATCATACGGTTGCAGTGTGTAGTATCATATGGATGCAGTGTGTAGTATCATATGGTTGCAGTGTGTAGTATCATACGGTTGCAGTGTGTAGTATCATATGGTTGCAGTGTGTAGTATCATACGGTTGCAGTGTGTAGTATCATACGGTTGCAGTGTAGTATCATATGGTTGCAGTGTGTAGTATCATACGGTTGCAGTGTGCAGTGTGTAGTATCATACGGTTGCAGTGTGTAGTATCATACGGTTGCAGTGTAGTATCATATGGTTGCAGTGTAGTATCATATGGTTGCAGTGTGTAGTATCATACGGTTGCCGTGTGTAGTATCATACGGTTGCAGTGTAGTATCATATGGTTGCAGTGTAGTATCATATGGTTGCAGTGTGTAGTATCATACAGTTGCAGTGTGTAGTATCATACGGTTGCAGTGTGTAGTATCATACGGTTGCAGTGTAGTATCATATGGTTGCAGTTTAGTATCATATGGATGCAGTGTTGTGCTCTACGGTTGCAGTGTGTAGTATCATACGGTTGCAGTGTGTAGTATCATACGGTTGCAGTGTGTAGTATCATACGGATGCAGTGTGTAGTATCACATGGTTGCAGTGTGTAGTATCATACGGATGCAGTGTGTAGTATCATACGGCTGCAGTGTGTAGTATCATATGGTTGCAGTGTGTAGTATCATATGGTTGCAGTGTGTATCATACGGTTGCAGTGTGTAGTATCATATGGATGCAGTGTGTAGCATCATATGGATGCAGTGTGTAGTATCATATGGATGCAGTGTGTAGTATCATACGGCTGCAGTGTGTAGTATCATATGGTTGCAGGGTGTAGTATCATATGGTTGCAGTGTGTAGTATCATATGGTTGCAGTGTGTAGTATCATATGGTTGCAGTGTGTAGTATCATACGGTTGCAGTGTGTAGTATCATATGGTTGCAGTGTGTAGTATCATATGGTTGCAGTGTGTAGTATCATATGGATGCAGTGTTGTGCTCTACGGTTGCAGTGTGTAGTATCATATGGTTGTAGTGTGTAGTATCATATGGTTGCAGTGTGTAGTATCATATGGATGCAGTGTTGTGCTCTACGGTTGCAGTGTGTAGTATCATATGGTTGCAGTGTGTAGTATCATATGGTTGCAGTGTGTAGTATCATATGGATGCAGTGTTGTGCTCTACGGTTGCAGTGTGTAGTATCATATGGTTGCAGTGTGTAGTATCATATGGTTGCAGTGTGTAGTATCATATGGTTGCAGTGTGTAGTATCATATGGTTGCAGTGTGTAGTATCATACGGTTGCAGTGTGTAGTATCATATGGTTGCAGTGTGTAGTATCATACGGTTGCAGTGTGTAGTATCATATGGATGCAGTGTGTAGTATCATACGAATGCAGTGTTGTGCTCTACGGATGCAGTGTGTAGTATCATATGGTTGCAGTGTGTAGTATCATACGGTTGCAGTGTGTAGTATCATATGGATGCAGTGTGTAGTATCATACGAATGCAGTGTTGTGCTCTACGGATGCAGTGTGTAGTATCATATGGTTGCAGTGTGTAGTATCATACGGTTGGTTGTATCATATGGATGCAGTGTGTAGTATCATACGGTTGCAGTGTGTAGTATCATATGGTTGCAGTGTGTAGTATCATATGGTTGCAGTGTGTAGTATCATACGGTTGCAGTGTGTAGTATCATACGGTTGCAGTGTGTAGTATCATACGAATGCAGTGTTGTGCTCTACGGTTGCAGTGTGGTGCCCTAGTTTGCAGTGTAGTGCCCTAGTTTGCAGTGTAGTGCCATATGTTTGCAGTGTAGTGCCCTAAGGTTGCAGTGTATTGCCCTACTGTTGCAGGGTAGTGCCCTAAGGTTGCAGTGTAGTGCCCTAAGGTTGCACCAGGGACCATGGTCAAAAGTAGTGCACTACATAGGGATTAGGGTGTCATTTGTGAAGCCCCCTCTGTCCTCATTGGCTGGTTGGTTTGTTGTTGTTTTTCAGGCGACAGGCTGGGAGATTGGACTGTCATAATCTATGGGCCTGAGTTATAAGTGTTTCTCACCCAAACCAGTTTCCCACCTCCCTCCCTCTCTCCCGCTCTCTGTTTCTTTTTCACACTATTTCTCTTTCTTTCTCCCTCGCTGTCATGATGTCCTCTCTCTCCGCCTTTCTCTCTCTTTTCTCTGTCCCATATAGTTACCTGTTCCTTTTGCAGTGTAGCGCCCTACGGATACAGTGTAGTGCCCTACAGACACAGTGTAGTGCCCTACAGACACAGTGTAGTGCCCTACGGATACAGTGTAGTGCCCTACGGATACAGTGTAGTGCCCTACAAACACAGTGTTGTGCCCTACAGACACAGTGTAGTGCCCTACAGACACAGTGTTGTGCCCTACAGATACAGTGTAGTGCCCTACAGACACAGTGTAGTGCCCTACGGATACAGTGTAGTGCCCTACGGATACAGTGTAGTGCCCTACGGATACAGTGTAGTGCCCTACAGACACAGTGTAGTGCCCTACGGATACAGTGTAGTGCCCTACGGATACAGTGTAGTGCCCTACAGACACAGTGTAGTGCCCTACAGACACAGTGTAGTGCCCTACGGATACAGTGTAGTGCCCTACGGATACAGTGTAGTGCCCTACGGATACAGTGTAGTGCCCTACAGACACAGTGTAGTGCCCTACAGACACAGTGTAGTGCCCTACAGACACAGTGTAGTGCCCTACAGACACAGTGTAGTGCCCTACAGACACAGTGTAGTGCCCTACAGACACAGTGTAGTGCCCTACAGACACAGTGTAGTGCCCTACAGACACAGTGTAGTGCCCTACAGACACAGTGTAGTGCCCTACGGATACAGTGTAGTGCCCTACAGACACAGTGTAGTGCCCTACAGACACAGTGTAGTGCCCTACAGACACAGTGTAGTGCCCTACAGACACAGTGTAGTGCCCTACGGATACAGTGTAGTGCCCTACAGACACAGTGTAGTGCCCTACAGACACAGTGTAGTGCCCTACGGATACAGTGTAGTGCCCTACAGACACAGTGTAGTGCCCTACAGACACAGTGTAGTGCCCTACAGACACAGTGTAGTGCCCTACGGATACAGTGTAGTGCCCTACGGATACAGTGTAGTGCCCTACAGACACAGTGTAGTGCCCTACGGATACAGTGTAGTGCCCTACGGTTGTAGTGTAGTGCCCTACAGACACAGTGTAGTGCCCTACGGATACAGTGTAGTGCCCTACAGACACAGTGTAGTGCCCTACGGATACAGTGTAGTGCCCTACGGATACAGTGTAGTGCCCTACAGACACAGTGTAGTGCCCTACGGATACAGTGTAGTGCCCTATGGTTGCAGTGTATTGCCCAAAGGTTGCAGTGTAGTTCCCTACTGTTGCAGTGTAGTGCCCTAAGGTTGCAGTGTAGTTCCCAACGGTTGCAGTGTAGTGCCCTAAGGTTACAGTGTAGCTCCCTAAGGTTGCAGTGTAGTTCCCTAAGTTTGCAGTGTAGTGCCCTACGGTTGTAGTGTAGTGCCCTAAGGTTGCACCAGGGACCATGGTCAAAAGGAGTGCACTACATAGGGATTAGGGTGTAATTTGTGAAGCCCCCTCTGTCCTCCCTGGATGGTTGGTTTGTTGTTGTTTTTCAGGCGACAGGCTGGGAGATTGGACTGTCATAATCTATGGGCCTGAGTTATAAGTGTTTCTCACCCAAACCAGTTTCCCGCCTCCCTCCCTCCCTCCCTCCCTCCCTCCCTCCCTCCCTCCCTCCCTCCCTCCCTCCCTCCCTCCCTCCCTCCCTCCCTCCCTCCCTCCCTCCCTCCCTCCCTCCCTCCCTCCCTCCAGCTCTCTGCCTCTTTTTCACACTCTTTCTCCCTCACTGTCATGATGTCCTGCTCTCTCCTGCTCTCTCCACCTTTCTCTCTCTTATCTCTGTCCTGCTTCCTCTACATTTCCTCTACACGAAGGGATATGGTTGGCAGTGGGTTCCTTCCATTCCTCTATCAATCACCACAACAACCAAAAAGCCTGTTGGCAGCTACCGTGGTTCAACCAATATGAAGGCAGCCTGGTGGTACCATTTATAACTCAGCCATAACCACACCAATAAGCTATGTAAAGTACAGGTTGTGCTTGTGCTTTCTCTCTCTCTCTCTCTCTCTCTCTCTCTCTCTCTCTCTCTCTCTCTCTCTCTCTCTCTCTCTCTCTCTCTCTCTCTCTCTCTCTCTCTCTCTCTCTCTCTCTCTCTCTCTCTCTCTCTCTCTCTGTCCCTGTCTCATCTTTCTCTCTGTCTCTCTCTCTCTCCTCTGTCTCTCTCTCTCCCTCTCTCTCTCTCTCTCTCTCTCTCTCGCTCTCTCTCTCTCTCTGTCTCTCTCTCTCACCTCTGTCTCTCTCTCTCCCTCTCTCTCCAAGCTTTTTAAGAGCAACAGAAGAAGGTTATTCAAACTTTGTGAAACTATGATCCCAAGCCTGTTCATTAGCAAACAATTAAGCTTTAAGAACGAGGTCCACTTAAAATAAGATGGAAGACAATGGACGCAGAGTGGTGATGTACACTGGGGATCCTTTCAGCTTTAAAGAGCAGACTAACCTGTAATGTTATAAAGGTGAGAGAGAAAGACAGACGGAAGACAAAGAGAGGCGGAGGAGGAATAATCAGGATCCTTCAAGCTTTTAAACAACGACGGTTCCCTGGAATTCAATATAGAGAGTGAAAATACATTTTAAGACAGGAAGGTGAGAAGGGAGGGTAAAGAGACAATAGTTCCTGGAATTGAATACAGAGGCAAGGGGGAGAGAAGGAGGAGAGATGGAGGAGAGAAGGAGGAGAGAAGGAGGAGAGATGGAGGAGAGAAGGAGGAGAGAAGGAGGAGAGATGGAGGAGAGAAGGAGGAGAGAAGGAGGAGAGAAGGAGGAGAGAAGGAGGAGAGATGGAGGAGAGAAGGAGGAGAGATGGAGGAGAGAAGGAGGAGAGAAGGGGAGGCAGTGGATCATAGAGAGGGATGAGAGAGGAAAAGGTAGAGGAAGAGAGGGATGAGAGGTGAAAAGGTAGAGGACGAGAGGGATGAGAGGTGAAAAGGGAGAGGAAGAGAGGGATGAGAGGTGAAAAGGGATTGGAAGAGAGGGATGAGAGGGGAAAAGGGAGAGGAATAGAGGGATGAGAGGGGAAAAGGAGAGGAAGAGAGGGATGAGAAGTGAAAAGGGAGAGGAAGAGAGGGATGAGAGGTGAAAAGGACGAGGAAGAGAGGGATGAAGTGGAAAAGGAGAGGAAGAGAGGGATGAGAGGTGAAAAGGGAGAGGAAGAGAGGGATGAGAAGTGAAAAGGAGAGGAAGAGAGGGATGAGAGGTGAAAAGGATGAGGAAGAGAGGGATGAGAGGTGAAAAGGGAGAGGAAGAGAGGGATGAGAGGGGAAAGGGAGAGGAAGAGAGGGATGAGAGGTGAAAAGGAGAGGAAGAGAGGGATGAGAGGTGAAAAGGAGAGGGAGAGAGGGATGAGAGGTGAAAGGGAGAGGAATAGGGGATGAGAAGTGAAAAGGAGAGGAAGAGAGGGATGAAGTGAAAGGGAGAGGAATAGAGGGATGAGAGGTGAAAAGGGAGAGGAAGAGAGGGATGAGAGGGGAAAAGGGAGAGGAAGAGAGGGATGAGAGGTGAAAAGGGAGAGGAAGAGAGGGATGAGAAGTGAAAGGGAGAGGAATAGAGGGATGAGAGGTGAAAAGGGAGAGGAAGAGAGGGATGATAAGTGAAAAGGGAGAGGAAGAGAGGGATGAGAGGTGAAAAGGACGAGGAAGAGAGGGATGAGAGGTGAAAAGGGAGAGGAAGAGAGGGATAAGGAGTGAAAAGGAGAGGACGAGAAGGATGAGAGGTGAAAAGGGAGAGGGAGAGAGGGATGAGAGGTGAAAGGAGAGGAATAGGGATGAGAAGTGAAAAGGGAGAGGAAGAGAGGGATGAAGTGAAAGGGAGAGGAATAGAGGGATGAGAGGTGAAAAGGGAGAGGAAGAGAGGGATGAGAGGGGAAAAGGGAGAGGAAGAGAGGGATGAGAGGTGAAAAGGGAGAGGAAGAGAGGGATGAGAAGTGAAGGGAGAGGAATAGAGGGATGAGAGGTGAAAAGGGAGAGGAAGAGAGGGATGATAAGTGAAAAGGAGAGGAAGAGAGGGATGAGAGGTGAAAAGGACGAGGAAGAGAGGGATGAGAGGTGAAAAGGGAGAGGAAGAGAGGGATAAGGAGTGAAAAGGGAGAGGACGAGAAGGATGAGAGGTGAAAAGGGAGAGGAAGAGAGGGATGTGAGGTGAAAAGGGAGAGGAAGAGAGGGATGAGAGGGGAAAAGGAGAGGAAGAGAGGGATGAGAGGGGAAAAGGGAGAGGAAGAGAGGGATGAGAGGTGACAAGGAGAGGAAGAGAGGGATGAGAGGTGAAAGGGAGAGGAAGAGAGGGATGAGAAGTGAAAAGGAGAGGAAGAGAGGGATGAGAGGTGAAAAGGATGAAGAGGTGAAAAGGATGAGGAAGAGAGGGATGAGAGGTGAAAAGGGAGAGGAAGAGAGGGATGAGAGGGGAAAGGGAGAGGAAGAGAGGGATGAGAGGTGAAAAGGACAAGGAAGAGAGGGATAAGAGGTGAAAAGGAGAGGAAGAGAGGGATGAAGTGGAAAAGGAGAGGAAGAGAGGGATGACAGGTGAAAAGGGAGATGGAGAGAGGGATGAGAAGTGAAAAGGAGAGGAAGAGAGGGATGAGAGGTGAAAAGGGAGAGGACGAGAGGGATGAGAGGTGAAAAGGGAGAGGAAGAGAGGGATGAGAGGTGAAAAGGGAGAGGAAGAGAGGGATGAGAGGTGAAAAGGTGATCCCTCCCAGATCCCTCCTGTCTGTAACTATTACCACACAACAACACAAACTGACCCCAGGACAGTGTATCCCTCTCATATCCTGTATGTAACTATTACCACACAACAACACAAACTGACCCCAGGACAGTGTATCCCTCTCATATCCTGTATGTAACTATTACCACACAACAACACAAACTTCCTCCAGATCAGCTTATAGGTCTTTCTGAAAGCATTTTTTGTTCACAATGTGTTTTGTGTTTAGAAACCCCTTTTGAATCGTGTATTTGTGTCGGTGTGTGTGTGTGTGTGTGTGTGTGTGTGTGTGTGTGTGTGTGTGTGTGTGTGTGTGTGTGTGTGTGTGTGTGTGTGTGTGTGGGTATAAACATCTATTCTTTGCGGTGGGAAAGCAGAAAAGCACTAGATGTTATCTGTAAATCTCAACAAGCCCTTTAACAAAACCCCCAACTAGACAATTTCCCTTTCAGAGCAAAAACACGTTACTGTGTCCCAAATGGCCCACTATTCAAATATAGTGCCTACTTTTGATCAGAGTTGGCTCCCTATTCCCTATGAGTGCACTACTTTTGACCAGGGCCCATAAGGAACAGGGTGCTCCACGGTAACACTGCAGAGAACAGAGAGAACGAGAGATAAAAGACGACCAATAACAGTTTTATGAGGTCTTTATGGAGCCTCAGCAACGCTTTTCATTTCTTCTCCTCTATCTGGAAATGTGATGTTCTTGTTTTTCAATGAGGAGAGAAACAAAAACATGCCTTTTTTTGTGAAGTACAACATCTGTTG